>NC_073386.1:25384786-25684786 GCF_028641065.1 Leucoraja erinaceus
CACCCGCAGAAGACCCATGTGATCAATGGGAAAAGGAGCAAACTCCATACAGACAGCACCCGTATTCAGGATCAATTCCGGGCCTCTGGCACTTTTAGGCAGCAACTTTATGGCCAATGTACTGCCCCATAGTCTTGAACTGAATTAAAACATACAGTAGCTGTAGAGGGGAATATAGCATCACTTAGAGATTTAAGACTGAAAATGGATAGTTTATTTTTTTTAGTAACGAAAAGTTATCAACGTATAATTTTTTGTGTGTTGGAAAACAAAATATAGTGGCACAGCTGGTGGGCTTGCTGCCTCACACGCTAGAGATCTGTGTTCGATCTGGTCTTCGGGCACTGTCTGTGTTGAATTTGTACATTCTTCCTGCAAGCGTGTGGGTTTCCTCCCACATCCCAAAGATGCATTGGCTTTGTAGGTTAACTTATCTCTGTAAAATTGCCCCTAATGTGCATGGAGTGGGTGAGGCAAGTGGGATAACAGAACTTGTGTGGGGATGCAATAGATGAGGTTGGAAGAGGCGCAGGTGAACCTCTGCCGCACCTGGAAAGACTGCTTGGGTCCTTGAATGGAGTCAAGGGGAGAGGTAAAGCGACAAGTGTAGAATTTCAATAGACATAGACAATAGGTGCAGGAGTAGGCCATTCGGCTCTTCGAGCCAGCACCGCCATTCAATGTGATCATGGCTGATCATCCCCAATCAGTACCCCGAACCTGCCTTCTCCCCAAATCCCCTGACTCCACTATATACCCCTCACATCCTTTTAAACTCCAGAGTGTACAAGCCCAGCCGCTCCATTCTCTCAGGATATGTCAGTCCCGCCGTCCCGGGAATTAACCTTGTGAACCTACGCTGCACTCCCTCATTAGCAAGAATGTCCTTCCTTAAATTAGGGGACCAAAACTGCACACAATACTCCAGGTGTGGTCTCACTAGGGCTCTGTACAACTACAGAAGGACCTCTTTCCTCCTATATTCGATTCCACTTGTTATAAAGGCCAACATGCCATTCACTTTCTTCACTGTCTGCTGTACCTGCATGCTTACTTTCATAGACTGATGAACAAGGACGCCCAGATCCCGTGGTACTCCCCCTTTTCCCAACTTGACGCCATTTAGATAGTAATCTGCCTTCCAGTTTTTGCTACCAAAGTGGATAACCTCACATTTTTCCACATTAAACTTCATCTGCCATGCATCTGACCACTTCCCCAACCTGTCCAAGTCACCCTGCATTCTCATAGCATCCTCCTCACAGTTCACTGCCACCCAGCTTTGTGTCATCTGCAAATTTGCTAATGTTACTTTGAATCCTTTCATCCAAATCATTGATGTATATTGTAAATAGCTGCGGTCCCAGCACTGAGCTTTGTGCTACACTTGCCCCACTAGTCACTGCCTGCCATTCTGAAAGGGACCCATTAATCCCTACTCTGTTTCCTGTCTGCCAACCAATTATCTATCCAGGTCAGCACTCTACCCCCAATACTATGTGCCCTAATTTTCCCCACTAACCTCCTATGTGGGACCTTATCAAATGCTTTCTGAAAGTCTAGGTACACTACATCCACTGACTCTCCCTTGTCCATTTTCCTAGTTACATCCTCAAAAATTTCCAGAAGCTAAGTCAAGCATGATTTCCCCTTCATAAATCCATGCTAACTTGGACCGATCCTGTTACTGCTATCCAAATGTGCGGCTATTTCATCTTTTATAAGTGACTCCAGGATCTTCCCCATCACCGATGTCAGGCTAACCGGTCTATAATTCCCCGTTTTCTCTGTCCCACCTTTCTGAAAAAGTGGGATAACATTAGCTACTCTCCAATCCACAGGAACTGATCCTGAGTCTATAGAACATTGGAAAATTATCACCAATGCATCCACGATTTATAGAGCCACTTCCTTAAGTACCCTGGGATGCAGACCATCAGGCCCTTAGGATTTATCAGTCTTCAGTCCCATCAGTCTACCCAACACCATTTCCTGCCTAATGTGGATTTCCTTCAGTTCCCCCGTCACCCCAAAACCTCTGGCCACTACTATATCAGGAAGATTGTTTGTGTCCTCCTTGAAGACCTGTTCAAAGTACCTGTTCAACTCATCTGCCATTTCCTTGTTCCCCATAATAAATTCACCTTTTTCAGTTTTCAAAGATTCAACTTTGGCCTTAACTAATTTTTTCCTCTTCACATATCTAAAGAAGCTTTTACTATCGTGCTTTATATTCTTGGCTAGCTTACCTTCGTACCTCATCTTTTCTCACTGTATTGTCTTTTTGGTTATCTTCTGTTGTTCTTTAAACATTACCCAATCCTCTTGCTTCCCGCTCATCTTTGCTGCGTTGTACTTCTTCGCTTTAATTTTTATACTGTCCCTGACGTCCTTTGTCAGCCATGGTCGTCCGTTTCTCCCCTTGGAATATTTCTTCCTCCTAGGAATGAACTGATCCTGCACCTTCTGTATTATTCCTAGAAACACCTGCCGTTTTTGTTCCACAGTCATCCCTGCTAGTGTATCTTTCCAGTCAACTTTGGCCAGCTCCTCCCTCATGGCCCCATAGTCCCCTTTATTCAACTGCAACACTGACACCTCCAATCTACCATTCTCCCTCTCCAATTGTAGATTAAACTTGACCAAGTTATGGTCACTGCCTCCTAATGGCTCATTAACCTCAAGGTCCTTTATCAAATCCGGTTCATTACATAACACTAAATCCAGAATTGCCTTCTCCCTGGTAGGCTCCAATACAAGCTGTTCTAAGATTCCATCACAAAGGCACTCTACAAAGTCCCTTAGTTGGGGTCCAGTACCAACCTGATTTTCCCAGTCTACCTGCATGTTGAAATCTCCCATAACAACCACAGCATTACTTTTGCTACATGCCAATTTTAACTCCTGATTCAACTTGCGCCCTATGTCCAGGCTACTGTTTGGGGGCCTGTAGATTAATCCCATTAGGGTCTTTTTACCCTTACAATTCCTTAGTTCTATCCATACTGACTCCACATCTCCTGTTTCAATGTCACCCCTTGCAAGGGACTGAATTTTATTCCTCACCAACAGGGCAACCCCATCCCTTCTGCCCACCTGTCTGTCTTTTCGATAGGAGGTATACCCTTGAATATTCAGTTCCCAGCCCTGGCCCTCTTGCAGCCATGTCTCAGTAATTCCCACAACATCATACTTGCCAATTTCTAACTGAGCCTCAAGCTCGTCCACTTTATTCCTTATACTTCACGCATTCATATACAGCACTTTGACCTCTGTATTCACTTCCCCCCTCTCAATTGGCCCTGACCTTACTCTGCTGTCCCTTCTCGAGCTTTCCTTCCCATTAATTCAAGAATATTTTGTAATTTTTCCTGTAGTCACTTCCCCTTCAACTCCATCTTTATACTCCCAATTTGTCAATCCCTCCCCCCCACTATTTAGTTTAAACCCAGACGTGTAGCCCTAGCAAACCTGCCTACCAGAATGTCGGTCCCCCTCCAGTTAAGGTGTAACCCGTCCCTTTTGTACAGGTCACCCCTACCCCAGAAGAGATCCCAGTGGTCTATAATTCTAAATCCTTGCTCCCTGCTCCAGTCCCTCAGCCACACATTCAGAACCCCTATCTCCCTGTTCCTGTTCCTGTCCGGCGGTTGCAAGGGAAAGTGCCAGGAGAGGGGGTGGTTTGGGTGGGAAGGGACGAATTGACCAGGGAGTTACGGAGGGAGCGGTCTTTGCGGAAAGCCGACAGGGGAGGAGATGGGAAGATGTGGCCAGTGGTAGGATCCCGTTGGTAGACAAAAAAGCTGGAGAAAATCAGCGGGTGAGTAGCATCTATGAAGCGAAGGAATAGGTGACGTTTCGGGTCGAGACCCTTCTTCAGACTAATGTCGGGGGGGGTGGGGGGGAGAGTGCGGGAAAAAAAATAAAGGAAGAGGCAGTAGGCTGTGGGAGCTGTGAATGGGAGGGGAAGGAGGGAGAAAGCAAGAACTCCCTGAAATTGGAGAAGCCAATGTTCATACCGCTGGGGTGTAAACTACCCAAGCAAAATATGAGGTGCAGTTCCTCCAATTTGCGGTGGGCCTTACTCTGGCCATGGAGGAGGACCAGGACAGAAAGGTGGGATTCGGAATGGGAGGGGGAGTTGAAGTGCTGAGCCACCGGGCGATCAGGTTGGTTATTGCGAACTGAGTGGAGGTGTTGTGCGAAGTGATCGGCAAGCCTGCGCTTGGTCTCACCAAGGTTGATCATACGCTGAATAATCCAACCAGATTTTTGTTTGAAAGTGGAAATAAATAATAGCAATTACATTCATTGCAACATGTAAAAAGAATTGAGATACTGTATATACTGTATTATGATTTTGCTATATGTCATTGTGGATTAGCTTGTGAATTTATTTGAAGCAGAAATAATAATGAGAGAGGGGATCTTATAGAAACTTACAAAATTCTTAAGGGGTTGGACAGGCTAGATGCAGGAAGATTGTTCCCGATGTTGGGGAAGTACAGAACAAAGGGTCACAGTTTAAGGATAAGGAGGAAATCTTTTAGGACCGAGATGAGGAAAACATTTTTCACACAGAGAGTGGTGAATCTCTGGAATTCTCTGCCACAGAAGGTAGTTCATTGGCTATCTTTAAGAGGGAGTTAGATGTGGCCCTTGTGGCTAAAGGGATCAGGGGGTATGGAGAGAAGGCAGGTACAGGATACTGAGTTGGATGATCAGCCATGATCATATTGAATGGCGGTGCAGGCTCGAAGGGTCCAATGGCCTACTCCTGCACTTATTTTCTATGTCTAATATGTGAATGCTTCATTGAACATAATTCAGACTGGTAACTACGCACTTCGTCCGAGCACATTATCGCACGAGTCATGCAAGACCACCTAAACTGTCATTTGGCAACCTAAAAAGCTGCCTAGGTTGCCCGGCTGGAAACGGAGGAAAAAAAGTCAGAGCCCTGACTGTCCCCCCTTTCAGGGCACCATAATGTTTGGGACACATGGCTGTACATGTGTTTGTAATTGCTCAGGTGTGTTTAATTGCCTCCTTCATGCAGGTATAAGAGAGCTCTCAGCACCTAGTCTTTCCACCAGCCATTCCATCACCTTTGGAAACTTTTATTGCTGTTTATCAACATGAGGACCAAAGTTGTGCCAATGAACGTTAAATAAACCATTATGAGACTGAGAAACAAGAATAAAACTGTTGGAGACATCAGCCAAACCTTAGGCTTAGCAAAAACAACTGTTTGGAACATTACGAAGAAAAAAAGCATTGGTGAGCTTACTAATTGCAAAGGGACTGGCAGGCCAAGGAAGACCTCCACAGCTGATGACACAAGAATTCTCTCTATAATTAAGAAAAATCCCCAAACACCTGTCCGACAGATTAGAAACACTCTTCAGGAGTGGATTTGTCAATGACCACTGTCTGCAGAAGACTTCATGAACAGAAATACAGAGGCTACACTGCAAGGTGCAAACCACTGGTTAGCCACAAAAATATGATTACCAAGTCACAGTTTGCCAAGAAGTACTTAAAAGAGCAACCACAGTTCTGGAAAAAGGTAGTGGACAGATGAGACGAAGATTAACTTGTATCAGAGTTTAAACAAATGCTTCAAAACTGATTGGGCGGCGGTTCATTCTACAGCAAGACAATGATCCCAAACATACTGGTAAAACAATAAAGGAGTTTTTCAAACTTAAACAATGGTCAATTCTTGAATGGCCAAGTCAATCACCTGATCTGAACCCAATGAGCATGCCTTTTATATGCTGAAGAGAAAACTGAAGGAGACTAGCCCCCAAAACAAGCATAAGCTTAAGATGGCTGCAATACAGGCCTGGCAGAGCATCACCAGAGAAGACACCCAGCAACTGATGATATCCATGAATGGGCAGATTTCAAGCATTCATTTCAGGCAAATGATATGCAACAAAATACTAAGCATGACTACTTTCATTTACATGACATTGCTGTGTCCCAAGCATTATGGGGGGGGGGACTATGTATAAACACTGCTATAATTTCTACAGGGTGAGACAAAAATGTATAAAAATGGCTTTATTAAAAACGAACGATGTGCAATTTAATCACATGTGATTTTTTTTCTATTACAAATCTCAAATTGTGGAGTGCAGAGGCGAATAAATTATGGGTCTTTGTCCAAAACATTATGGAGGGCACTGTATGTTTAGCCCAAATCCCTCTTTACATATCATATCCATGTACCTGTCTAAATGTTTCTCAAATGTTGTGATAATACCTGCCTCAACTACCTCCTCTGGCAGTTCGTTACATATACTGACCACCCTTTTCTGTAAAATAGTCACCCCTCAAGCTCCCAGTAAATCTTCCCACCTTAGAGTTGATCTCTGGTTCTTGATTCCCCTACTCTGGGTAAAGTAGTAGGCCCCCCTCGGTCATGACTGACCATGGGTGATGCATCCTAGTTTGCAGGTGATGTGTGGTCGGATGCAAGCCTGGGCAATGTCATATGGAGGACAGGTTGGTGCCCATGCAGCATGTCCCCCCTCTCCACGTCGCTGATCGATCCAAAGGAACAGCAGGGCCGTTACAATTTGGCACCAGCGCCGTCGCAGGAGCTGCCAGAGCGAGGTTGTGGACAACAACGAACTGCCTTAGGGGCTCTGACTCCAGATTTTCATGAGGTTTACTCCTGGAGCCTTTTCCATACCTGGATATAGGTATGTTGCAAAGCGTACCTGAAGCGTCGCTGAAAATCTGTCCCAGCCCGTGTGCTCGATTTTGGCGCCGTTTAGAGGGGGGCGGGTTTAAAACGCGATTTTCTCTAGGCTGTTCAAATCGAGTTTGTTCAGCCTAGTTAATTATTAACGAAAATTCTTAAGAAAGAAATTAGAAAAGCTAAAAGAAGATATGAGGTTGCTTTGGCAAGTAAGGTGAAAGTCAATCCAAAGGGTTTCTACAGCTATATTAATAGCAAAAGGATAACGAGGGATAAAATTGGTCCATTGGAGAGACAGAGTGGACAGCTATCTGCAGAGCCAAAAGAGATGGGGGAGATATTGAACAATTTTTTTTCTTCGGCATTCACCAAGGAGAAGGATATTGAATTATGTGAGGTAAGGGAAACTAGTAGAGTAGCTATGGATACTATGAGGTTCAAAGTAAAAGAAGTACTGACACTTTTGAAAAATATAAAAGTGGATAAGTCTCCAGGTCCTGACAGGATATTCCCTAGGACATTGAGGGAAGTTAGTGTAGAAATAGCCGGGGCTATGACAGAAATATTTCAAATGTCATTAGAAACGGGAATAGTCCCCGAGGATTGGCGTACTGCGCATGTTGTTCCATTGTTTAAAAAGGGTTCTAAGAGTAAACCTAGCAATTATAGACCGGTTAGTTTGACTTCAGTGGTGGGCAAATTAATGGAAAAGATACTTAGAGACAATATATATAAGCATCTAGATAAACAGGGTCTGATTAGGAACAGTCAACATGGATTTGTGCCTGGAAGGTCATGTTTGACTAATCTTCTTGAATTTTTTGAAGAGGTTACTAGGGAAATTGACGAGGGTAAAGCAGTGGATGTTGTCTATATGGACTTTAGTAAGGCCTTTGACAAGGTTCCTCATGGAAGGTTGGTTAAGAAGGTTCAACTGTTGGGTATAAATGCAGGAATAGCAAGATGGATTCAACAGTGGCTGAATGGGAGAAGCCAGAGGGTAATGGTGGATGGCTGTTTATCGGGTTGGAGGCAGGTGACTAGTGGGGTGCCTCAGGGATCTGTGTTGGGTCCTTTGTTGTTTGTCATGTACATCAATGATCTGGATGAAGGTGTGGTAAATTGGATTAGTAAGTATGCAGATGATACCAAGATAGGGGGTGTTGTGGATAATGAAGAGGATTTCCAAAGTCTACAGAGTGATTTAGGCCATTTGGAAAAATGGGCTGAAAGATGGCAGATGGAGTTTAATGCTGATAAATGTGAGGTGCTACACCTTGGCAGGACAAATCAAAATAGGACGTACATGGTAAATGGTAGGGAATTGAAGAATACAGTTGAACAGAGGGATCTGGGTATAACCGTGCATAGTTCCTTGAAGGTGGAATCTCATATAGATAGGGTGGTAAAGAAAGCTTTTGGTATGCTAGCCTTTATAAATCGGAGCATTGAGTATAGAAGCTGGGATGTAATGTTAAAATTGTACAAGGCATTGGTGAGACCAAATCTGGAGTATGGGGTACAATTTTGGTCGCCAAATTATAGGAAGGATGTCAACAAAATAGAGAGAGTACAGAGGAGATTTACTAGAATGTTGCCTGGGTTTCAACAACTAAGTTACAGAGATAGGTTGAATAAGTTAGGTCTTTATTCTCTGGAGCGCAGAAGGTTAAGGGGGGACCTGATAGAGGTCTTTAAAATGATGAGAGGGATAGACAGAGTTGATGTGGACAAGCTTTTCCCTTTGAGAATAGGGAAGATTCAAACAAGGGGACATGACTTCAGAATTAAGGGACAGAAGTTTAGGGGTAATATGAGGGGGAACTTCTTTACGCAGAGAGTGGTGGCGGTGTGGAATGAGCTCCCAGTGGAAGTGGTGGAGGCAGGTTCATTGGTATCATTTAAAAATAAATTGGATAGGCATATGGATGGGAAGGGAATGGAGGGTTATGGTACGAGTGCAGGCAGGTGGGACTAAGGGGAAAAAAAATTGTTTCGGCATGGACTTGTAGGACCGAGATGGCCTGTTTCCGTGCTGTAATTGTTATATGGTTATATGGTTATAATTCGCTGGTAGGTTCCCTCACATGAGCTATTATTAGTTTTACGAGTTTTTTTCTAAGTGCTATAGTAGTTTAAAAATTAACCTCTAAACCCCCGACGGCTCGCAACCAGCTGGGTCTATAGAGCAGAAATCTGAAGGGTAGCAGTATATTTTTACATTAAAAACGGCTTCTTAAGATCACTTTATACAAAGTTTAATATTGCGAGTAGCTAGTTTTGGGCCCATTATATCCCGCAGTATTTTTCTGGGCATTTGAGGGCACAAATCTACCGCAATGTGAACGTTCTAAACCAGCGCGTTCACAGGATCCCACTAGAAAGCTGATTTAAAATGGACTTTAATTCACAGCAATTGAACATTAAATTCCTTCCATTTGGCCTATAAATTAATGTAAATGAGATTTAAAAATCATGTTTTATTGTGAATTATTTGTGAATATTATTTGGACACTTAGGCTATTTAAAAATGTTAATCATTTATTAAGAAATGGATAGATGTTTAGATCTAGTAATTGAAGTTTGAAATTAGCTACAAGTGGGTAACTAACTAATTATATGCTTTAATTTCAGGTCATCCGAGTAAGATTATTTTATATTTGTTTCAGAATGCTTCAATTTATGATAACTGAAAATTTCATTCAGTTCTCTTAATTTTTAAGAAGGTTATGTGCTTTTGACTGTCCACGATCACAGCTTTTTTGTTATGTCCATAGAAAATCAATAGGGAACAAGATGCTAATTTCCGAGTATGAAAATGGCCATAACTTTTTAAATACTTGAGATATGAAAGTGAATTAGGTGTCAAATTAAACTTCTTTTTATGCTTTATCTGATGGGATAAATTATAGACTTGAGTTTTTAAAATCTCAAAATTTTGTAACATTGCTACTGGATATGGCCACAAGGCAGTGGAGGTTTTAAATCAGAGTTTTCCCTTTCCTAGATGGACTGCCTTCCCAGGCTGACGAGCCCCATCTGCCCGAGACTCGTGGGGGCGGGAGAGTCTACCTTCCCGTGCAGGTCTATAGCACCTGCCCACTGCCCACAAGGATTCTATGCATTTATCCTATCTATTCCTCTCATGATCCTGTACACCTCCATAAGATTACACCCAAATCCTCCTGCAATCCAAGGAATAAAGCCTGCTCAGCCTCTTGCTATAGCTCAAGCCCTTGAGTCCCGGCAACATCCTCGTAAAACTTTTCTGCACCCTTTCCAGCTTAACAGCTTCTTTCCTATAACAGGGTGACCAAAACTGAACACAATATTCTAAATGTAGCCTCACCAATGTCTTGTACAACTGCAACATGACCCCCCAACTACTCAATACTCTGACTAATGAAAGTTAATGTGTCGTAAACCTTCTTGACCACGCCATCTACTTGTGACGCCACTTTCAAGGAACTATGTACTTGCACTCCTAGGTCCCGCAAGCACACACGGCGGTCATGGTGGCGCAGCGGTAGAGCTGCTGCCTTACAGCGAATGCAACGCCAGAGAACCGGATTTGATCCTGACTACGGGTTCTGTCTGTTCGGAGTTTGTATGTACGCCCCGTGACTTGCACGGGTTTTCTCTGAGATATTCAGTTTCCTCCCACACTCCAAAGACGTACAGATTTGTAGTTAATTGGCTTGATAAATGTAAAAATTGTCCCTAGTGGGTGTAGGATAGTGTTAATGTGTGGGGATCGCTGGTCGGAGCGGACCCAATGGGCCGAAAGGCCTGTTTCCATGCAGTATCTCTAAACTGAACTAAAGTGAACTTCAAAATGCAATGTACTCTTTCACAGTTAGGTGAACATTTATCCATGTCCTTTATTTCCATAAATTATTTTGATATTAATCATTTGACAACTTGTATCATCTTGGTGGAATGCATGAGAATTTCTACCTTTTCCTCATTCCAGCAATACCAAGATGCCATCAGAGCACAAAAAGCTGGAAGAAAAGTGGATTTTGGTGATCTTCCAATACCCCCAGGCATGTATTTGTATATTCTAGAAGTATTTGTGTAAAATCTTCACTTCTTTGAGCAGTTATATTTGTGTCACAGTGACAAGATTAAGATTCAGTCTGAAGAAGGGTCTCGACCCGCGACGCCACCTATTCCTTCTTTCCAGGGATGCTGCCTGTCCCGCTGAGTTACTCCAGCTTTTTATGTCTACCATGATTAAATATTACAGGATTCACCGTTAGTTAAACTCATTTTTTAATTTATGTTTTTGCATGCTGCAGGCAATGACCTTGTAATGGACTGTAATGGTAATAAGAAATTATTTGTGCTGCAAAGCTTTAAACGTGGAAGATTTAAGTAATGGGAGCTATTCACACATGGCATTTCTTGATGTACCTTCCAAGTAATTCCACTATTTTAAAATATTTGAAGGAAATGAAAATGCAAGTGATGCGGTAAGAATAAGTAGGGGATTAACTTGGAAAGAACTAATCTGACAATAGAAAATATAAAAGTGATTGTAGGTATTTTTATTCTGTCTGTTTTTCATTGGAAAGCCATGTGTGCCAGTCACATACAAAAGCTGGTATGGGATTCAATTTTATTGATTGCAGAGCTTCCAAGTTGGTGTGATGAAATACCAAAATATAATCTGAACACTGATAAGCGATCCTTCAATCTGAAGAATGGCACATATATTCAGTGGCTGACTGTGAGATGACATCAGCATCTTGAAACGAAAGTATACACATTAAGAATAAAAACAGTTTGAATGCACAGACATCTTCTGTGCAGTATTTGCAACTGAAAATGCAATACATTTGGAAAGTCTCGCTTTATAAATAATATAAGAAAGCGGGAACAAGCATTGACCACTCGGCCTCCTTAAACTGGACTTGCCATTCAATTTGATCACAGCTCAACTGCTTCAGGGCGTTATCTCCTCTACCTTATTTTCTCTTTAAAGTCACCTAATGATCTGGCACCCAGAACCTCCTGGAGTATTATTTTGGAGACTCACTGTCCTCCGTGAGAAGAATCTACATAAAATTGCTACAAAAACATCTCCCATGTTTTTGGCCAACAGTCATTGAGTAGCTGAAAATGTCTTAATTTTTTGCTAGATATGGTTGCATCTGTACTTTCGACTGCTGTAATTGGAAGCCACTCTGGTGGGCTCAGATAATAATGGCTTTGCGGTTAAGGGATAGAATTCTCATTATATAATTTGAGACCAATTATTATGTATATATTAGGTCATTGGTTGTGGTGATTGAATTCCATCCAGAAATCTAGAGCATGTTTATAAGTTGGCTTGAAAACTTCTGCAGTTTTGAGTCTGCTATTTCCCTTTCTTCAGACAAACAAGTGTATTGAAACAAATATCTAGCACAGGATGATGGGGTACTAGATATAATTGAACCCATAAAACCTTCAGCATAACCCATTTTTTGTTTAGTCTTTTAATGTGCTTACCTAGATGCCCTTTCAATTTCTTTACTAATTAATCTCAATTGTGTCTTGTGATGCATTCTATATTCTTAATCACTTTCGGATTAAAAGGTTTGATGTGAGTACTGTATTTCTTTTATTAATGATCTTTACTTTTGGACTGCAATTTAAGTGAAAATACTTCTTCCTAAATTAGATGTTTCCAAAAGTAAATTTCTTGATTAAGTCTGCATTTCCTCTTCCTTCAGAAAAAGATGCCCCATGGATGCATTTTACGAACTATAGTTTCTTAAAATAATGCACGAGTGGAAACTATGGCATGGAAATCTTCCCCTTGTGGTTTTGTCATTAGAATTATTATTTATGGAAATATTTGTCTATGTTTTTCCTTTTCAAGTGTACATCCAATTTTCAAGTATGTCCAATCCCAGTGATGTTTTACCAATGCATGTTTAGGGGTGAATGCCAGGACACCATAGAGAACTTGTCTACTATTCTTTGAGTGCCATCTATCTTTTACCTTCACCTGATCTATGCTATAATCTCCTATCTAAAAGATGCAACTTTGCCCAAAGCTGCATTGTATTGTTAGCTTAACAAAATGGAACATTGGTGTGGATCTGGAATATAAGGATGGGTAAATAATGCCACCTTTAAATCAAGGGTGACAAAGGAAAATATTTCTTGTTACCTTTGATATTGTAAAAAAACTTGCAATATGCAATTTAGATCACCATATGCACAAAACAATGGAGCTAATTGAATCTGCCTCTTTATGAAAACATAGGAATGCTGCAAAATTAACAATATAATTTTGACTGCTAATCTCCACCCACCTATTAGTTCTGTCTATCCATTTTGGCACTAATGTTGAGAACAAATTTCACACCATTGATATTTTAAGGCAAACCTGTTGATCATTAGTCATTGATCAACAGCTGGTTTGTTTTTATTATTATTCTCACATGAATTGAGATATAGTGAAAAACTTTTGTTTGGTGAGCTATTTGGGCAAGTAATGCCATTCATGAGTGCAACTGTGCAAAAAGAGAAAGGAAACAGTGCAGAATATAGTCTTACAGTCTTGGAGAAAGAGTAAAACAAACTATCTGTTTACTTCTGGTTAAACCTGTGAAAATATAAAATTATATAATTAACTTAGAAGTTTATTTCCGAAGTACAGTTGAGTGAAGATGCAATGGTGTTAAAATTAGATGCTATTCTGCAGAGTGAGGCCATGGATGTAATTTTCAGTACAGTTCATTAACGTGGCTCAGTAGGGGTGAGGGAATCCTAAAGGAGAGCATTTGTTAAAATAAGGGTACTGAAAATTGAGTGAGTCAACCTGACTTCATTCACAAAATGATGTGAAGCAGTGACATTTTTATTAGTAACCAGCAGGGAATTTCTAAATTGTTAACTGTTGATGCCTTAAAATTGCTACATTACCTTTCTGTAGGATTTCCAGCCATTCCAGGAGTGGGAGGAACATCTGGAGAGCTTGACATTGCTGGAACACTTCAAGCTGCTTCCAAACTAGCTTCAACAGAAATCGGGGGGGAGGAGGAGGAGGATGATGAGGTACTAGATGTAATTGAACCCATAAAAACATCACTTTTACTGATTCCGTTATCTCTTTTCTCAAAGCTGCTTACTACCCTCCAGTACTCATCCAAAGTGACTGCATGTTAGATGCAAGATATTTCATTGAACATTGGGGAGTTTTAAGATGCTCTTTCCCTAAGCATCTGCTTCACTTTAAAAAAAACACGTGCTCGGGTGCATTGTATTTGATTAGTACTGTCATTTTTTTGTGTGGTATTATGATAGGGATTTGGAGGAGGTATATTTGGATGACGATAGAAGAGTGACTTTCAAAGAAAAAAGGGAATTTCCAAATTGTTAACTGTTGATGGGAAGCAATCTCAGTATTGGATGTTGGAAAAATCACTAGGCGACGAAGGGTGGAGTAAGCATCCTGTGGCTAGTTGAAGAGGTCCATTAGTTGACAGGGTTTGAATGGAAAATGCGGAGGTATTCATTTCTCTCATATTTGAGCTAATATTGAAAAAAATACTTTTTTAAAGGCTCCAGTTTTAGAGTTATCAAGGAGATACAGCTATTTTAATTATGATATTTTAAATAGGTGCCTTTCAGTCCTGATTTTTCGAATTCTGAAGTCATATTTCTTAGAATAAGCCCATGCAGTATCGCCAATACCAAAGATCAATACACAAAATGTCAAAGGACCACACATGTCTAGCCTAATGTAAGACTGGAGTCTTCTCTCACCATCTACAAGGTGATAACAATCGGCTGGGAACTTCTGAACAACTATAACAATAATAATAATAACCTTTATTAATCCTTTACAGGAAATTACAGTGCCACAACAGCTTCAAGACAGACATAACACCACACATTTCAACAGATATCTTCAATACATAATAAGTTAAAATTTTGTGCATTATAAAACCTTATAGCAGCTGGTATACAAGACTTCCTATGTCTCTCCGTTTTGCACATTGGTGCAATCAGTCTCTGGCTGAAGGTGCTGCACTTGATCACCTTCAGGGCGTGGAGTGGGTGAGTGGGGTTGGTCATTATTGAGCCTAGTTTTTTCAAAGTTCTAGCCTCTGCCACCTGCTGGACCGTTAGTTGCTCAGCCCCGACCACTGAGCCGGCCTTCCTGATCAGCTTGTCCAGTCTGTTTTTGTCCGCTATTCGGGCGCCTTCTCCCCAACAGGCCACAGCAAAAAACAGAGCACTGGCCACCACTGAATGGTAGACACTGCACAGTAGGGGTTGGCAGATATTAAATGACTTTAGCCTCCTTAAAAAATACAGTCTACTTTGTCCCTTCCTGTACACCGCCTCCATATGACTCTTCCAGTCCAGCTCACTGTCAAGCTGCACACCAAGGTACCTGTGGTTGGCGACCACCTCCACCTCAGTGCCCCTGATGGTGATTGGTGTTGGTTGAGTCCTCCTCCTCCCCCTCCTGAAATCCACAACTATCTCCTTCGTTTTTTTGGTGTTGAGATGGAGGTTATTGTGTGCACTCCACTCCACAAAGTTGTTAATTGTGTCTCTATACTCCTCCTCATTGCCCCCTTTGATGAGGCCTACAACAGCTGTGTCATCTGAAAATTTCTGCAAAAAGCAGCTGTTGGTGTTATATTGACAATCCGCTGTGTAGATGGTAAACAGGAATGGAGCCAGCACAGTTCCTTGTGGAGCCCCGGTGCTGCTCATGATGGTGCTTGAGACACTGTTCTGTAGGCGCACATACTGTGGTCTGAGGAAAAGGTAATCCAAACACCACAGTACCATTAATGGATCCACCTTCATCTTCTCCATCTTCTCCCCTAGCAGTCGGGGCTGAATTGTGTTAAAAGCGCTAGAGAAGTCAAAGAATGTAATTCTTACAGATGCATCAGGGATGTCCAGATGTGTGTACGCCCTCTGCAGCATGTAAATAAGGGCATCATCGACACTGATGTTGAGCTGATATGCAAACTGTAAAGGATCCATTTGAGTTGACACACTAGTCCTGAGGTAGGAGAGGACAAGTCTCTCAAATGTCTTGATAATATGCGAAGTGAGCGCTACTGGTCTGTAGTCATTGTGGTGAGTGGGATAGGTCTTCTTTGGGACAGGTACCAGGCAAGATGTTTTCCACAGCCTTGGGACCTTCTGTAGACGCAAGCTCGAATCAAAACAAACCAGAATTTCTCATCCTTTAGTGAAAAGCCCTTATTTGAGCTCGAGATTATAGCTGATTTAACGGTTGACACAAGGATCATCTTTCCAACTCTCAAACTGTTCTTGCTTAAGTTAAACCCTGCGTTATACTAGTGTACTCAATCCTCCATGAGAAATTACTAGTCGTGAATTATTGGTTCACTGCACTGACTGCAGCTCATCTCAGTCGACCATTGTCAGTTTCTTTTGGGAAGCACCATCCTGTCTGACTATAGAACCCACAGACCCACAGTCTTAGGTAACTATGGAGTCTCGGCAAAAGTATATTGCAGGGTCCAACTACCACAAATATTTTCTAGATAATGTGTAAATTTTGATAATGGAATTTTCATTGCAACCAGATTCAGAACGAAGTTTCCAAGGTACTGAAAATGGAATAATATTATCCATCTTGTTTATTCCCATTTTTACAAGATTCGTTTTCAGCCTGAATCTTTAAATCAATCTACTTTAAAGCCCATGTTTACGTTTTCATTGCCAATAGGTCTAAAAGCGATTTCCTGTGACTGCCTTCTATAAACAGTATATATTGCCTTTTTAGAACACAATGGTCTCTTATCTTTATCTTGCCTGTCTAATGGTTGGCCCAAACACAGCGGGAGGCGAAAAAAATGACTGAGTGGGGAGGGGAGGGTAGTGGAAAGTGCGCCTGCGCGTTGACAGCATCTGCTTTAATCGAGGGGTGGCGGGGCCACGAGCAAAGGCAATTTGCACTTACCAGTAATTAAGCAATCAGCGCAACCTGTCCACTAAGCAGGAGTCACGAAATGAGCGGGACTTTTGAACTAAACACAGTCAGACCTAATAAAGCATTTATTCCTTCCAAACACAGTCAGACCTAATAAAGCATTTATTCCTTCCAAACACAGTCGGACCCAATAAAGCATTTATTCCTTCCCAACACAGTCTGACCCAATAAGGCATTTATTCCTTCCAAACACAGTCGGAACTAATAAAGCATTGTAGTTTCAAACACAGGCAGGGCAGCAGGCCAAACAACTCATGGCATTGTCATTAAGGGCTAACAAATCATTTATTGCAACTACATTGCAGACTCAGTTCAGTTGATTCACAGCTTAGAATGACAGTCGTGGCCTCCCCCTCACAATCTTGCAGAGTGACTGAATCGCGTCCAGGCATCCGGGGTTTTATTGTCCTGTCCCCCCCGGAAGGGGCGTTACTTTCATTGCAGTGATTGACAGGCGAGAGGACCAATCAGCTGATCTCAAGGTTATTTAAATACTCATTAAAATAAATTTCATTGATGGGAAAAATCCTCGGGGCTGGCACAGCGGAGGAGGACTGTGAGTAAGATGGCCAAAAATCACAGAGATACAGGGTAGCTTTTTTTTTAAATCAATATACAGCACAGACAGGAAGTGGTCAAGATGAGACTTTTAATTATATAGATATATAATATATATATAATAGAATGATTGATTGATTGATTAGAATAGATAGATTAATTGATTGAATAAAATAGATAGATTCATGGATTGATTAGAATAGGTTGATTGATTGATTAGAATAGATAGATAGATAGATAGATAGATAGATAGATAGATAGATAGATAGATAGATAGATAGATAGATAGAATGGATGGATATTTACTTGGCAGTAGTTATTTATTGTGCGTTTGTTTTAGGGTTTTTGTCTCCTATTGAACTACATAATATTACTATGTGTAGAGTGCACTATTGCAGGATTTGATGGGCTTGATGCTCCATTTTCATATCTGTTTCAAAGAATTAGATTAGATTTGTCTTGCTATGAATTATTCTTGTGCATCCATTGTTAACTGCATTCAATTAAATTTATATAGTACGAAGATTTTCGGAAGCTGAAGAATGGACTATACGGTGTTTAAAAATTCTGTATTTCTTCATTTCTATAGAAATATCATCTTGCTCATTTTGCAGAATTGAATTCACCCAAATATTTCTTTTTTAATGTATCTGAACATTTTACATTTTTATTTGTTTTACCTTAGAGTGGAACTCCTCAATCTGTTCACCCCCCAGTTGCAAAGAGACCAGCAAAACTCCCAGACCAAGTCGTGCAGCCAGCTGGGCCGGCTCTGACCTTGCCAGCTGCATCTGAGGAAAGCCAGTCCCCCAAGCCTATAAAAAGGCCAGTGCCAAAAGATCACCTGATTCAGCAAAGTACAATCGGTATGTTTTCTCTTTACTCATCCAAGCTACATATAATTAAAGTGTAGAGAGTTAAATGAATAGAGATGCTCCACTGTAAAGCTGGGCTTTTATGTGAACCAAAAGCGGTCACTAAATGACGTGAATAAATTGCTGCTGCCTGCGTTACCGAATACTTCTGGCATGTTGCATTGTCATGTTTCATATGTTAGATAAAGAATTCAGCTGAGGAGCAGGGATTTGTTGCCAGATGTTGTTTAATGGAAATCCATTCAAATAGTGTTTGAATGGAAATTGCAGATTCCAGAGTTTTAACTCTCCATTTTAATTGTAATTATATTGTTTCTTATATTTAGAGACCACACCTTCTCAGTTATATAATATTTCATCTGTTTTTTTCTGCAGCACAACAACTGGAATTTCTTCAGAAACGAAAGAAGCAGTACATGAAAGCTGCTTTGCAGGCAAAACAAAAGAAGAACTTGGAACAAGCAAAAAAATTATTTCGAACTGCCAAAGGCTTTGATCCAATGATTTTGGCTGTCCAAAGTGGACAAGCAATTGATATTTCCAAGGTTAGGCAAAGCTGATGAACAGGATTGTAGATTAACTTCTTTCCATTACAACAATGTCCTTTCTAACATAGTTCATAATAATAAGGGATAAAATCTGGAATTTAACCCAGGCTGGATTCACTCCCTGGATCCCATTGTGTGATATTCCCTTCTTAAACTGTAAGTATATGGATGACACCAAACACAAAAGGTGTTTCAATGACTGGGATAGGCTGGAAAATGGAGACACAAGGGACTGCCGATGTTGAAAGCTGGTCAAAAACAAACTGCTAGAGATAGTGGGTTAAGCAGTATCTGTGGATGGAACTGATAGTAAGAAAGGGCACAATTACAGTGACATAAGAGTGGTAGGAATGCAGTAAGTAAAAGGATCTGAGGATAGTAATACATGCCACCTTCAATTTGTTCATGTAGGGTGCTGCAGCAAGCAGGAATTAGTAGGAATTTGAGATCCGGAATTTTATATTCAAATGCTTTCATGAAGTTGCACCATTTGTCTAATAATTTCCAATTATACATCACAGCTCGTATTTCACAGCCTTCAGATTTCTAATGTCTTTCATCTCCATTTTCATCAAGTTGGTGATCTTCATATTTCATTATCCTTTGGAAAACATGGGCAAAACGTATTAGAAACGAGGAACTTAAGATATTGGTTTACAAAAAAAGTGCTGGAAAAATTAGTGGGTCAGGTAGCATTTCAGGTGAACGTGGATAAGTGCGTTTTGGGTCAGAACCCTTTTTCAGACATATTACTTTGCTATCTTTTTTCAGCTTAACTTTGTTTTTATTCTCTCTGGAGATTAGTAAACTATTTTCATCCTGTGTAGTGCTGTAAAGACCTCTACATCAGCTGTATATGAATGTATTTGAATCAAATGGCACGGTAGCGCAGCAATTGACTTGCTGCCTTACAGCGCTAAAGACCCAGGTTCGATCCTGACTACGGGTGCTTGTCTGTACGAAGTTCTCCCCGTGACCTGCATTGGTTTTCTCCAGGATCTCCAGTTTCCTCCCATGTTCCAAAGACATACAAGTTTATAGGCTAATTGGCTTGGTATAATTGTAAATTGTCCCTAGTGCATGTAGGATAATGTAAGTGTGCGGGGATCGCTGGTCGGCGCGGACTCGGTAGGCTGAAGGGCCTGTTTCCGTGCGGTATTTCTAAACTAAACTAAACTATTTTGGAATGATACTACAAAGAAAAAAGAAGGGAACAAAAAAGATTATAAGCTATAACGAAGGCAGTCATCAAGTATATTTTCTTTTTTGGTGCATGTGCTACAATAAGCATTCAGGGCATAGCACTTTTATTTTCTCTTTTTGCAGGTTCCTTCACCCCCTGAGGATGAAGAAGATGACAATGACTTTATAATAGTCCATCATAAAGATGTGCAGATTTCACCAAAGATAGAAGAAGTATACACACACCTTACAAACCTTCTGAAAGAACAGTATGAGGTATTTGACATTGGTCAGTGTAGTGCAAACATAAAGAGTACAAGTTATTTAGAATATTGCAAATGACATAACAGGTTGACCTATTCTTGTTTGTCAGTCAATGGATGGTTATATGGCTCCTGAAACATCTACGGTACCAGTTCTCCCCTGTTGCCCAGAGGATTCTTCTTCTTGCGTATGGCGTGCACAGCCTAAAGTTGTAGGACAACTTGTTCTATTTGATTGTGCACACCGGGTTGATTGCATTTGTCGAAACAGGGCGGACCACGTGGAGGTTGCAATCTCCCACCCCGTCCAGAGTATGTTTGCTACTCATCCAATCAGATTCTGAAAGAACTTCAGTTATTTAATTTGATGGAAGAAAATGTATGAGTGAAAAAAGCTGGGTGTTGTCCACCAGATAAATTGGAATCGAGATCCATGCTACACTGTTTTGTAAAGAAACATCAAAATATACATTTTACCAATGGGAATAAAGGCAAGAGGAATAAAATATAAATATGAATGGAAGCAGGAGTAGGCTTCCCCCACTACCGAAAAAAAATTGCTATTCTTTTATTTCAGCATCATTTTCCTGCACTGACCCCAATCCCTTGATTTCCTTAATATCCAGATATGTATTAATCTGTGTGGAACGTATGCAGCCACTGAGACTCTATGCTTCTATTGGGTAGAGATTTCAGAATAATCACTACCCTTGGGATGAAGAGATTTCCTGCCTTGAGTTTTAGTAGTGTGACCCTTGGTTTGTGAGACCTGAGCCAAGGGAAATATCATCCCTGTCAAAACCACAACAGTTTTGTACAATTCAATGAGAGTGTTGAATCTGTGGAATTCTCTGCCACAGAATGTAGTTGAGGCCAGTTCATTGACTATATTTAAGAGGGAGTTAGATGTGGCCCTTGTGGCTAAAGGGATCAGGGGGTATGTAGAGAAGGCAGGTACAGGATAATGAATTGGACGATCAGCCATGATTATATTGAATGGCGGTGCAGGCTCGAAGGGCCAAATGGCCTACTCCTGCACCTATTTTCTATGTTTCTATAACTTCACATTTTTCTAAACTCTAAAGATGATAAAAAATATGACATTGTATGCAGAATGTCAACAATTTTTAAAACACATATAAAACTCCTGTTGGAGTTTTTAATGGAAGTATTCTGAATTATGATACTAGAATTTCATTATTACAGACATATTTTGGCCTTGTTTGTATTCCCTGATAACTTTTTCCTTCCATAATTGATAATTAAATCTTCTTTTAAATCTAGAAATGTATGTCATATTCCAAACAATTTACGCACCTTGGTAATCTGGCGGAGACTACAAAGTAAGTGCAAACATTGTCTTGTCTAGTTAAGTTTAGTTTATTGTCATATACACAGATGAGATACAGGAACAACGAACATTTTTATTGCCAGAGCATCATAGCAACATGGACTCGGGCAACAGAATATAAATCGTACATAAATTACACTTTTTTTTAACGTTGAGCGAAGGTTTGTTGTTGCCCACAACTCAACTGAGTATTCTCTCTTTTGTTAGCTGTTTCATCACTTCCATTGATTTGGAAAACAACAGAAGTGTTGTGACAAATTTGTAGGTGGCATTGGAGCAGTGTTAGGCTGCAAAGTCATGGGTGTAAAGAGAGTAGAGCAAGGCGGTAAGTGCACAGCCCTGAGATGCACCAGTGTTGATGGTCAGTGAGAAGGAATCCACACTGATTGTGGTCTGCTGATGTGAAGTCCAGACTACCGTTGCAAAGGAAGGTACAGAGATCCAGGTCTTGGAGCTTGGTGATGAGCTTGGATTGGATGATTGTGTTGCACGCCAAACACAGGACTTGACAATGTGTGTGGATTCAGCTTCTTGATGCTCTTACATCAGCCTCAGAGACTGAGAGCACAGGGTCATCAAGGACTGTTGCAGGTGTCATTGTTATTGTTTTACCTTTCAAAGTATGACTCAAAGCATGAGCTTATCTAGAAGTGATGAGTTGTTGCCATTTATGCTATCTGGTTTCATCTTGTTGGAAGTGATAGCATGCACGCCCTGCCACAGCAGTGGAGCGTTGGTCTGTGACTCCAGCTTAGTCTGGAAATATTTATTTGCATTCGCCATGACCTTCAGGAGGTTGTACATGGACGTCTTGAGTAACTAGATTGCCAGTCGTAAACACCATAGATCTAGCTTTTAGCAAGTTACACATTTTGGAGCATGTAATTAAAAATGCAGATCTGTATCTAATCAAGAACTACCCATAAAGTAATTCCTTCAATAAAAACATGAAATAAATTATATCTAAATGTTTCCGACCCGCTGTGCATACCCATGTTGGTTTAACAGTATCCTCGCATGAAGTATCTTGCGCTGCCAACTGGAAATTCAAGAAAATGTCACTACTAGTTGCATATAAAACATGTGGAAATGTACATTACTATTTTTGCAGATTTGAGAAGATGGCTGGTGATTGTAAGAAAAATCTTGAAATCCTTAAACTTGGCCAATCTCAAGGCTTGGATCCACCAAAATACCATTTTGAGGAGAGGACCTTTAAAATTGTACGGTATGGATCTCTGCTTTTGTAGATTTTTGAATCCCAACATTTTAGGTTAAAAAGTAAATTTGATCTTTGAATCTTCATGTGTGATTATTGAAGCTGAAAAGACCATGTCTGATGATGTTTGCTGTAGGAAATTCTTAAATGGTCACCATGGTGCATAGTTGGTTGGGGACGAGGTAATAACGAAGGAATACAAATAGTGAAATTAGCAAGAGGACTAGGGTGGGGGAGAGAGGGAATGCAAGGATTACTTGAAGTTAGAGAAATCAATATTCATGCCGCTGGGTTGTAAGCTGCCCAAGCGAAATATGAGGTGCTGTTCCTCCAATTTGTGTGTGGCCTCACTACAACAGTGAAGGAGGCTCAGGTCAGTATAGGAGTGAGAATGGGAGTTAAAATGTTTGGCAACTGGGAGATCGCTTAGGCTAAGGCGGATGGAGTGCAGGTGTTAAGCAAATCGGTCGCCCAGTCTCTGCCTGGTCTCGCCGATATATTCAAGTCCACACCGAGAACACCAGCTACAGTAGATGAGGTTGGAGGAGGTGCAAGTGAACATCTGTCCCTGGATGGAGTTGAGGGAGGAGGTATGGGGACATGTATTGTATCTCCTGCAGTTGCAGGGGAAAGTACCTGGAGAGGGGGTGGTTTGGGTGCAAAGGGATAAGTTAACCAGGGAGCTGCAGAGGGAACGGTCTCTGCAGAAAGCAAAAGGGGGTGGAGATGGTAAGATGTGACTAGTGGTGAGATCCCATTGAAGGTGGCAAAAATGTCAGAGGATCATGTACTATATGCAAAAGCTGAGGGGGTGAAAGGTGAGGACTAGGGGGACTCTTTCCCTATTTTGACTGGGGGAAGTGGAAGTGACAGGAAACAGGAGGTTAAACGTTGATCAATGGTAAATTATTTCAAAGGTGTAAAATCCACAGGTAATCATTGTGTCATAGGAATATAAAAATGCTGTGGGTGTTACAAATCTTTGAGACAGTTTGGAATCTTTGTTTTTACAGTGCACACTGTTAAGGCCTTGAATAAACTGATTTGTTTGAGAAACTCACCACTGCTCCTCAAGAAGTTAGAAACATAGAAACATAGAGATTAGGTGCAGGAGTAGGCCATTCGGCCCTTCGAGCCTGCACCGCCATTCAATATGATCATGGCTGATCATCCAACTCAGTATCCCGTACCTGCCTTCTCTCCATACCCCCTGATCCCCTTAGCCACATCTAACTCCCTCTTAAATATAGCCAATGAACTGGCCTCAACTACCCTCTGTGGCAGAGAGTTCCAGAGATTCACCACTCTCTGTGTGAAAAAAGTTCTTCTCATCTCGGTTTTAAAGGATTTCCCCCTTACCCTTAAGCTGTGACCCCTTGTCCTGGACTTCCCTAACATCGGGAACAATCTTCCTGATAGTTCTTTGTGTCTGTCCCTAACTGAGCCGTAATTAAGAGGGCAACAGGGCCCCACAGCCAGATTTAGGGTGCATGTTAAACATTCCCTCCAACAATTGTTGGGCTCAGGACATATTTCACAGGATGTGCATGCCCTGCAACTTGAAGCTGTTGACTTCCTCTATCACCATTCCGTCGATAAAGGCAGATTCGTAGATCCGTGGCTTTCTCTACCTGAAGCCAATAATCAGCTCCTTGGCACTATTAACGTTGATGGCAAAATTGTTGTACTGGCACCATACATTCAGATTATCAATCTCCCTCCTGCATTTTGACATAATTACCTGTTATTCATCAACGGTGGTGTCATTGATGAATTCAAAGATGGCATAGGACTATACAGTTGTTGATATAGAGAAAGTGGAGCAGTGCACTGTGCACATATTGTTGCGATGCTCCTGTGTTGTTGGTTATTAAGAAGGTAGTGTTGTCGATTTGTATTGATTGGGGTCTGTTGAGGATCCAATCGCATAGAATTGAGCAGGGACAAATTCTGAGTTTGATAAGTTTGGAGGGGATGATCATGTTGAACGCGAACTGTAGTCGATGTACAACAGCCTAGCGTATGTGTTCTTATTGAGGAATTAGAAGTGCTGATGTGCTTTCTGGGCCATAATGCCAACATGGTTTCATTTATTGTTTTAGCAGTTTGAATTAATAATAGACTAAGAAATGTTCAAGAGGATAAATAATGCTAAGCATCGCATACAGTGCATTCAGAAAGTATTCAGACCCCTTCACTTAGCAATGTTACAAAATTTTGAGATTTTAAAAATCAAGTCTGCAATTTATCCCATCAGATAAAGCATAACAATAAGTTTAATTTGACACCAAATTCACTTTCATATCTCAAGTATTAAAAAAGTTATGGCCATTTTCATACTCGGAAATTAGCATCTTGTTCCCTATTGATTTTCAATGGACATTACAAAAAAGCTGTGATCTTGGATAATCAAAAGCCCATTTCTTAAGGAAAGATTAACATTTTTAAATAGCCTAAGTGTCCAAAGATTATTCACAAATAATTCACAATATAACATGATTTTTATATCTAATTTACATTAATTTATAGGCCAAATGGAAGGAATTTAGTGTTCAATTGCTGTAAATAAATGCCCATTTAAATCGGCTTTCTAGTGGGTTCATGTGAACGCGCTGGTTTAGAACGTTCGCATCGCGCTGGATTAGTGCCCTCAAATGCCGAGAAAAATACTGCGGGATATAAAAAGCCCAAAATGAACTACTCGCTATAGATAACTTGATATATAGGGTTATATATATGCCCCATTTAATGTAAAAATAAGGTACATACCTTTAATTGTTTGCTTTATAAAACCCTGGGGCTGCGAGAGGTTGCGGAATGAGACAGTAATTTTAAACTATTATAACTATATTATCGAGGCCTATAAAACTAATAATACCTTTTGCGACCGGGTCTTGCAGCGATTTTTCGTTAATGATTTACTAGGCTGAACATCTGCGATTAGTACAGCCTAGTAAAAATCGCGTTTTAAACCCGCCCCCTCCAAACAGCGCCAAAATCGCGGACCTGGCTGTGGGCAGATTCCCAATGGCGATTCAGGTAGGTTTTGTAACATACCTACTTCACTTTTTCCACATTTTGTTACGTTACAGCCTTATTCTAAAATGAATTAAAACATTTTTTTTATCATCAATCTACACACAATACCCCATAATAAAAAAGTGATAACGGGTGTTTAGAAGTAATTAAAAAGAAATAACTGAAATATAACATTTACATAAGTATTCAGACCCTTTACTCAGTACTTTGTTGAGGCACCTTTGGCAGCGATTACAGCCTCAAGGCTTTTTGGGTATGATGCTACAAGCTTGGCACACCTGCATTTGGGTAATTTCTGTCATAGTGTCATAGCAAAGGGTCTGAATCCTTATGTAAATGTGATATTTCAGTTATTTCTTTTTAATTACTTTGCAAACATTTCTAAACAGCTGTTTTTGCTTCTTCATTATGGGACATTGTGTGTAGATTGATGATAAAAAATGAATTTAATCTATTTTAAAATAAGGCTGTAACGTAAAATGTGGAAAAAGTGAAGGGGTCTGAATACTTTCTGAATGTACTGTAGCTTTGGCAGCACTGCACTTCAGAATAAGGTTTATGGGAAACAAACGCTTTCTTTCACTTAATTTCAATATAGGTGAGTACAATATTGGGATAAGAATATAATGTTTGGGGCAGAGGTAATAGAAATAGACATTGAGATGCCTGAGAATTAAACTGATAGTCCATGACTAATCACCACATGACCTTTCACATTTACGAAAACAAAATGGTCCATGTTAAGTTTAAAAAGTGAGGGTAAATTGAAGACACAAATGCTGGAGTAACTCAATGAATTAGGCAATATCTCTGGAGAACATAGAAAGGTGACATTTCAAGTCGGGAGAGGGGTCCCGACTTGGAATGCAACTTATCCATGTTCTCCAGCGATGCTGCCTGACCCGTTGAGTTACACCAGAACTTTTTTTTGTTTCTTTTTTTGTAAAGCAGCATCTGCGGTTTCTTGTGCTTCAAGGAACATAAATCATTCTTCTATAATTATTTAATTTTCTGACATGGGAAAGTACCATTTAAATCAGCAATGTAACCTGTATTTTGGTTCTAAATAAGTTTTTTAAATTGTACAAATAATACTTTCCCCTTTTTACTCCAGTTTTCTTTAAATTTCCTTCCTCGTGCGGTATTTTGTGGTGATTTGCATGTTGCAGGTATTCTACCCCACTTCACGTGACAATCTCCATATAGCATCCTGTTTTTTCAGGGCACTACCAAATAGTTTGTTGTCATACAATACATTAAATGCATCTGAACCTCTATAGATCATGATCAAACAAGATTTTGCCAATGAACCATAAAGCATGTTCAAAGAGAGACATTTTAATGAGTATCTCGGAATAAAAGTATTGTTAATTTGTGGGTTAAAGATTCAAAATAATTGCAATTAAAAAAGGTAAAAAGTTAGTATGCATATTGTTCTTTTGTACTATTGCCTGTTCCTCTTTGTCTATTTGATTAAGTTTTAAGTTGTCCTCTTGTCATTTATGCACAAGTTACTAATGTTGGAAAAACCTGCTAATTGGATTAAAATATCTGTTACAGGATATTTTCAGATATCAGTAGTACTGAAATGCTTGTCATTATCGTAAAAGGAATAAATCTCCCTGCTCCTTCAGGTAAGACAAGGTAGGGCTCCACAGAATTCTTGAGGCTGATAATGTGTATGACGATTAAACTCAGCAATCAGTAGCAACAACTGTTTGTGGAAAAACAAGGCAAAATATTTTATCCCTTTTTAACAAGTGTTTTGTTCAGCCAGATAAATAAGATGGGCTCCAAGCACCAGAGATCCTGGTTCGATCCTGACCTTGTGCGATGCCTGCAGTTTTGGTCCACTAATTTGAGAAAGGACATTCTTGCTATTGAGGGAGTGCAGCGTAGGTTTACAAGGTTAATTCCTGGGATGGCGCGACTGTCATATGCTGAGAGAATGGAGCGGCTGGGCTTGTATACACTTGTATACACTTTTATTTAGAAGGATTAGAGGGGATATTATTGAAACATATAAGATTGTTAAGGGTTTGGACATACTAGAAGCAGGAAATATGTTCTCGATGCCGGGGGAGTCCAGAATCAGGGCCACAGTTTAAGAATGGGTAAGATAACACTTTTTCCTCACAGAGACTTGAGATATAACAACGGTGAAGGAAACAGGCTATTGGTAGCTGTTTGCTAGGTGAGATGGGGAAGCTGGTACAACTTGGGTGGGGGAGGGATGGAGAGAAAGAGAATGCAGTAGTAGGTAGAGAAACCAATATCATACCACTGGGTTGTAAGCTGCTTAAGCGCAATATGAGATGTTGTTACTCCAATTTGTGTTTAGCCTCACTCTGACAATGGAGTTGGTCTTGGACAGAAAGGTCAGTATGGGAAGGGGAATTTAAGTGTTTGGCAACTGGGAGATCAGGTAGATCCAGGCTGTCTGAGTGAATGTGTTCAGCGACACGATCGGCCAGTTTACGTTTGGTCTCGCCAATGTATAAGAGTCCACGTCTTGGACAACGGATACAGTAGATGAGGTTGAAGGATGTTCCAGTGAACGTATGCCTAACCTGAAAGGACTGTCAGAGTCCCTGGACAAAGTCAAGGGAGGAGGTATGGGGACAGGTGCTGCATCTCCTGCGGTTGCAGGGGCAAGTACTTGGGTGAAAAGGGATGAATCAACCTGGGAATTGTGGAAGGAACTGTCTCTGTGGAAGGCAGAAAAGGGTGGAGATGGGAAGATGTGACTATTGGTGAGATCCTGTTCAAGGTGGCGAAAATGTATGAGGATTATGTGTTGTATGCGACGGCTGATGGGCTGAAAGGTAAGCACTAGGGGTCTCTGTCCCTGTGGCGACTAGAGGGAAGGGGAGCAAGGGTGGAGCTGCGGGGTACCGAGGAGATGTGAGGGAATCTACATGGAATTTATTTTTCTATGTTGTGTCAAAGATAGGGACTAATTTCTATTTGGATACAAAACTTATGTTATTTTGCACAGGTGTGGCTGCACATGACCTTGATGCATTTGTAAAGTTTGAATTTCAATATCCTAGTGCAGTGAGTAAACTTTTTTTTATCAAATATATAGACATATAATTTTATAAGAAACATGCTCCTATTTATAAAATTACATTTAAACCCAGAAAGTGCTGCACAATTTGCACTGTTAATCATCTTGTATTTATAAATATAATTTAACTAAGTGAACACTAATATTAATCTTTTTTTTAATTTTTATATTCACAAGTAAATTGTATAAATGATAAATTATAGGTTGAATACTGCAATTTTTTTTGAAACAGGAGCAAGCCCAACGTAACAAAACAATGGTGATAAAGAATACCAATTGTCCAGGTATACGAAACATAACTTTGTTCATCTTTTGGAAAAATGCTTTATATTAATATCAGCATGGTATAAATATATTAATATTCTGAATGTGTAGCATGAACAAATATTTTTTATGGAGCCATTTTGTTGTGCAGGTTTAGTACCTGGCTTAATTGTCAATGGAACCAAATTCAGAGACTGAATCATAAATATATAGTTTGTTCTGTTGAAAACTTCTCTTTATCTTGATCATTTTAGGCAGTTCTTGAAAGATGTTGCTGTCACAATTTAATTTAGGGGTACAGCAGGGGAACAGGCCCTTCAGCCCACCAAGTCTGTGCTGACCAGTGATCCCCGCACACTAGCGTTATCCTACATACACTAGGGACAATTTAATCAAGCCAATTAGCCTACAAACCTGTGCGTCTTTGGAATTTGGATGGAAACCGGCGATCCTCGAGGAAATCCCACGCAGGTCATGGGGAGAACGTACAAACTCCGTACATACAGCACCTACCTGTAGTCAGTATCGAACCCGGGTCTCTGGCACTGTAGGGCAGCAAGTCTACCACTGCACCCCTTGTAATTTGGAAGATATTTTCTCAAAAAGAAAACAATCTCTTAATTTTCGCGTTAAAAGGACAAAGAATTCAGTTTTGCCAACTTTTATGGTATTGCATTCAGTAATAAGAACAAATAAAAAGAGCATATAATCCCTGTGTTTCTCAAGTCGGCTCACCCATTCAATAAGACAGTGGTGGAACTGCATTACCTCTATGTCACTCTATTCCCATATCTATAAATCTTAGAAACTATTGCCTTCAGTTTTGAATATTCTCAAAACTTGAGCAAGTATCTGGGCTTGTAAAGAATCACTACTCTGTGGTTGAAGACATTTTTCTTAATCTCAATGCTAAATGCAGATTGCTTTTGTATGTTTACAATGTTGTAAAACATTCTTGTTTGTGATCGCACATCTGTTTCACCCATTATATAATAGATATAGTATTTACAGATTACTATGTTTACATATGTCGTGCTGCTGCAAGTAAGAATTTAATTGTTCCTTTTCAGGACATACGAGAATAAAACACTCTTGACTCTAGCTTTCAGCACTTTGTTGTGTTTTAACTAAACAGCAATGTCTGTGTCTATTTTTACAATAATTATTTTTTCTTCCAGAATATAATGAGAGATTTATGCTCATTATTAACAGAAATCATCGTGGGTTCAAACGAATTATTCAGACCAAAGGAATTAAATTTGAACTATTTCATAAGGGGTAAGAATCCCAATAGCATATTACCTATTGTAATTTCATGGTTATTTCTTTCTTCTCTGAAAGCAGCCTTATAATGTTCATATAACGTTCTGTTCCGAGTGCAGTTCCATATTTTAGTACTTTAACTTGGGCTAGGTACTGCATTGTTTTCGAAGATTGTGTCACAGAAGATTTAACTGTTTTGCAGTGGATTTTTCAGGAGTGACAAACCAGTTGGATCTACACATCTAAAACTGGACAAGCTAGAAACTGAATGTGAAGTCAGAGAAATTATGGAGGTAAGGTACTTAATTTGCTATATTCCAACATAACCACCTTCTTGACCAGCTGTATCTATGTCGTGAAGCTACTTCTGTAGTGCTATTAGATAGGAAATTCCAGGTATTTGACCCAGTGTTGTTGAAGGAATGGTAGTGTATTCTATATCTCTGAAATGTGTTCTCTTGGGAGGGAAGTTGCAGGTGATTCAGTTCCCATTGTGGACTGCTCGGGACCCCCTGGGAGGTGGAGTTCTTGGGTTTGCAAACTTTTTTGAAAAACCGTTGATGAATAGTAGAGTACACAGTGCAGATGGCAAATACTTCTGCCATGCAGCTTCAGTGATAGAGGGAATAAACAATAAAAAGGAAATGGCCAGTTGAAAATTCTGCATTATACAGGGTCAGCTCAAGCTTCTTGAGTATAATGGAGCAGCATTCATTCAGCTTGATCGGCTTTCGACAACTCACTGTGTAGAAATTATTATTATTATACATTATACTTATGGGCACCTTTCAAAGGACTCTCAAGGACGCCTTACAAAATTTAGTGAGCAGATTACAAAACATATAAGTGGAATGAAACAAAACAAAAAAAAATAGTAAGGACATCAACAATACACAATTCAAAGATAGATGTCTTCTCTGAGGAAAGAACATAGAACTTGGAATGGTACAGCACATGGATGGGCCTTGACCCACAATGTGTGCTGAACAGGATGCCAAATTAAACTAACCCCTTCTGCCTACATGTGCGCCATATCCCTCCATGTTCAGCTGCCCATCCAAAAGCCTTTTAAATGTCACCATCGTTTCTGCTTCCACCACGTCCCTGGCAGCACATTCTGTGTGTAAAAAAAACTTGCTCCACACATCTAAACACTCTTCTGTGACCTTAATGTTATGCCCTCTAGTCTGCGATATTTCCACCATGGGGGAAAAGGTTCAGACTGTCTACCCTGTCCATGACTCATCATTTTATCAAGTCTTCCCTCAGCTTCTGGCACTCCAGAGAAAACAATACAAGTTTATCCAAGCTCTTTTTATAGCTAATACTATTTAATCCAGGTAATCTTGTGCACCTCTCCTAAACTTCCACATTCTTATTCTTGCAATGGGGCAACCAGAAAGCACACAACATTGCACATGCAGCTGCAGCATGATTTCTTGACTGTTTTACTCCATACCCTGACTAATGAAGGCAAGCATACCATATGGCTTTTAGCACTATCTACTTGTCAAGTCCATAGCCACTTTCAGGGACTTGAACCCCAAGATTCCCCCTGTTCAACAGTGCTGTTAAGGATTTCTATACTTGTCCCTTAATATTGACCCCTCAAAGTACAATACCTTACACTTGCTCTGGTTTAATTCCATCTGCCATTTCTCTGCCCATATCCATGACTGATCTACACCCTGCTGTGCACTTTGACTGCCCTTCTTCACTGGGATTAAAGGATGATGAATTCTCTATCCCTGAGAAATGTGGAGGTCAGATCATTAGATATATTTAAGGTGGATATGGATGAATATTTGAAAGATGAAGGAACTGTTATGAGAAACTGACACAAGAGAAACTGAGACTAGCGTAGATCAACTGCAATTATTTTGCAGTGGCAGTCTTGAGGAGCACCTGCTATTTTCTTATGTTCTTGAACGCTCACTATCTGATTTACTCATGTAGGTAGTTCCAGTATTTAGTTTGCTAGATAGTGAATGGAAAGTCTCAACAGGAGTAATGCAATTGAGTGTACAGTGGTGATAATTGTGTTCTGCCACAGTCTTGGTGGATGCTGAATTGATTATTTGCATTGTGTGAATTGACTAAATTCTGTATTTATGGATTTAGAACTGGAGGTTTTATATTATTGAGTTTCTAGTGTTTTTCCAAAAATTCTTTAAACCTCTTGCCATTCTTATTACTGCCTAGTTCCATAGACCAGCATCTGCAGTTCCTTCCTATACCTATTCATAACATTTCAGATGGTATTAATTCTAAAGCTAAGTTTGGGCATGTGATGTTGCAATTTCTTTCACATTCTGCCATATTTTAAGTTGCAAAGTTATAATAGATTTTGTAGATTTTTTATCATATTGCTTACTGAAGCTCACATTTGTTCTTAGATTTTTGATGGCAGAAAATCAACTGGTGGGCGACTAGAAGTGAAAGTTAGGATCAGAGAACCACTCCACGGCCAAGATATGCAAACTATAACAGAAAAGTGGCTGACAATGGATCCAACTAACAGCTGAAAACATGCAGATAATTTTTCCTCAAAGTGAGTATTTGGAGGTATGAAGAGTACAATACAGTGTAATTAACTACCGTATTTCTCGGCAATGAAGACGCACCTGTCAAAGACACACCCCCATTTGCTAAATTTTGAAAAAAGGCTGGCGGGACATAGAATTTCTCACACTCAAAAAAAAAAAAAAAATAAAGAAAGTAACAATTCAATTTGCTCAAGGCTTCCAGATCTCCTCCATTCTGAATGGGGGGGGGGGGGGGGGGGGGGGGGGGGGGTGACGGCAGGTGGAGAGATGGTGGGAAAAATGGGAGCACACAGGACAAGTTGAATCTTATTGAATGACCATACTAGTTCAAGAGACCAATTGGGGGGAAAGTTCCTTTCACAGCATGTGGGGAGTCTGGCCCAGGTCAGCATGGACAGGAGCGTTGAGAAGGAGGGGGTCGGGGATCATGCCAGCAACTCGCTCACCGCTGCCGCGGCGCTCCAGGCGCGGAGCCACCGCATTGTGGCCGGGAATAAGCTCCACCCCCCGCTGTCCTATTATCCATCGCCCGCTGACCCGCTACACTCTATGATCTTTGTTCTTGAGCTGGGGTTCCCTCACTGTCCGGTCCTGCCGGCCGCTCGCAGCCACCCGAGCTACTTCCCTCCCCGGCGGAAATCGGAATTTAAAGATTTGCAGGAAGCGGCTTACAGGAGCGAGGTCGGCGAGCGGCTGGAGAGGGGTGTTCAGATGGAGAGCACTACCAGAGGTGAGTGGGCCGGCAGAAGGCGCTGAGGTGGCGGTCGGTTCTACTGTCTGGTCCCGGCGGCTGCTCGCAGCCATCGGAGCTACTTCCTTCCCTGGCCACAATGAGGTGGCTCCGCGCCCGGTACACCGCGGCAGCGGTGAGTGAGTGAGTTGCTGGCATGATCCCCGACCCCCTCCTTCTCAACGCTCCTGCCCTTGCTGACCCGGGCCAGACTCACCACACGCTGTGAAAGGAACTCCCCCCAGTGGCACTGTCCTTTTACAGCCGCTTCCCATTAGCTGCCAGCAATGAGGGATAGACTTGGCTATCCCTCAGTCCAGCGACATCATTCTTAATGTTGCTGTACTGAGGGATAGCCAAGTCTATCTTTCTTGGCTAACAACCTAACCTTCGGCCTCCAAGACGTAGGTAAATTTTCGTGCCATATTTTTGGGTAGAAAATAGCGTCTTCATTGCCAGGAAATACGGTACTTGTGTTTCTCTAAGTGGAGGATGCTTGAATTTAATCAGGTATGTTGCCTGTTTATTTTGAGCAGGGGTTGATGCTGGGGCCGCAACGCTTCATGTTGTATATTATTGATTTGGACGAGGAGATTGAAGGCTTTGTGGTCAAGTTTGCAGATGATGCGAAAATAGGTGAAAGGGCAGGTTGTGTAGAGAAAGCAGGGACTCGGGAGAATGGGCAGAGAAGTGGCAGATGGAATATGGTGTAGCAAAGTGTGGAGTCATGTATTTTGGTAGTAGGAATAAAGGTGTAGACTATTTTCTAAATGGGGAGAGAATCCAGAAATCGGAGGTGCAACGGGAATTGGGAGTGCTGGTGCAAGATTCCCAAAAAGTTAATCTGCAAGTCGAATCGGTAGTAAAGAAAGCAAACTCAATGCAAGCATTTATTTCAAGAGGGCGTATACAAAAATAGGGATGTAATGCTGAGGTTCTATAAGGCGCTGGTGAGGCTGCATTTGGAATATTGTGAGCAATTTTGGGCACCATATCTGAGGAAGGATGTGCTGGCTCTGGAGAGGGTCCAGAGGAAGTTTACAAGAATGATCCCAGGAATGAGTAGGTTAACCTATGATGAGCTTTTGTCGGCATTGGGCATGTACTCACTGGAGTTTAGAAGAATGAGGGGAGACATCTGAAACATACATAATAGTGAAAAGCTTGAATAGAGTGGATGTGGAGAGGGAACGTCTAGGACTAGAGGTCATTGCCTCAGAATTAAAGGACATTCTTTTAGGAAGGAGATGAGGATAAATTTCTTTAGTCAGAGAGGTGGTGAATCTGTGGAATTCTTTGCCACTGGAGGCTGTCAGTGGATATTTTTTAAGGCAGAGATAGATTCTTGATTAGTATAGATGCCAGAGGTTATGGGGAGATGGCAGGAAAGATAGATCAGCCATGATTGAATGGCAGAGTCAACTTGATCGACCGAATGGCCTAATTCTACTCCTATCTACTCTTATTTATGACCCAGTTTGTGTTGCAAACTAGAACAAGAGCTGCTTTTTAAAAACTTGGCAGGCTGAAGATTGAGATATACACTGCCATTTCACACAACTTTAGATTTGATGGGACATTTAAATTAATGTTTTCTGGATTAGAATGCTTTTGGAGAAAAATATATAATTTGATCAAGCACAGCTAGGTTACAGTAATATAGTGGTATTGAGTCTGTTTGCAGCCTGACTTTTAGCCTTCCTTCAGGACTGCAGATATTATTTTTTGTGTGCTATAACTGGCTAGAAATGTGAGCTATGCATTAGTCCAATGACAAGATAGTTGGGACAAAGACAATGCTGCAAAAACACAACAGATGAAGCATCATCAGTGGAAGCAAAAGGTGTACGTTGACATTACAGGTCAAGACCAGTCCTGCTTCAGGGTTGATGACCCATCAACTTAAAGTAGAAATGAGGAACTACAGATGCTGGTTTATAAAAAGGACACAAAGTGCTGGAATAAATCAGTAGGTCATTCTTCGGATTGATTGTAAGCTGTGTGGGGAGGAAAGCTGGGAGAGATGGCTTGACCCAATGACTTCTTACATTTTGCGTTGTTTCAGATTCTGATACCAATGTTGATGAGTCTTGAGTAAAATGCCTGTGACCTATGTAAATGGTGAATTAATATAGCTACTTAACCAATGAAACGGAACAAGAGAGATAACCAGGAATTAATTGCGGTGCATGAGAATCAAATGAGTAATAGAAAGGGGAAATGTTAAGTGTTAATAATAGACAAAGTAAATTATTGTTTTTAGTCTTCAACAGTCAATGTTTTTTTATTGAGATTAATTGGCATCGCACATTGCTGCAAATTATCTACGTCCTACCATTTTTGTTGCAAACTTATACAATTAACATACAAATCCAACCAAATCCTCTTAAAATGATAAACTGAGAAGAGGTGTAATTTTGGAAGAATCCAAAGAGGCATCAATTGAACAGTAAAGTCCTGGGGCAACTAAAGTGACTGAACCTGCTGCTCAATTTGCGCATCAGTGATAAATTAAATGATAAATGTGTTTTCTCCTTTGCACTATGGTTTGTTTGAGAATGTATTACTTAAATCACGACAAATATATTTGAGTAATTCATGTAATGTTCATGGACACCGTTACACAAAAATAATTGACTACGAGATCATGAAACAGTATTCCAATGAGTTTTTCTTTTTCAAAGGTCAAATCATAATATCTATGCAGCTCTCGACTGCTACGGACAGAATATACATATGAATTGTTGCTGTTTGGAATGCACAGATGCACACAAAGCCAAAGATATTGTGAAATATACTGTTTAATGCTGTATTTCATTACTACAAATTTGAGAATACAAAGCTTGCAAATACAAACCTGCCATTAATGTAATGGGTCAGAGTAAGGCAATGTAGAAAAAATTATGAAAATAAATTAAAGATAAATGTTACATTTTAACAATTTCCATACTGTCTCTTTGTATTTTAGTGCCTAAAGTTCCAAAACACTTTTGAAATTACAGGCAAGATGATAACTCTTGTATTTCTTAGCTAGTCTGTTTTGAAAACCAAATGCTTAAGAATGAATCTGACTTTGTTCTTGAAATGGCAAATATCCTAGACTTTTGAATTCTCAAATTTAAGTGAGCATGCCTGTTTCCATTGTTATTAACAATTTTTGTTTTGACATAAAAAAAACAGGAATTAGCCATAACATATCAAAGTAAATTTCAGAATAATGTAAATAATCTTCTAAATGTCCTCAGCTGCTGTTAATCTAATGCAAATGCATATTTAAATACCATTATGCTTCATTTGGATTTTTAATTTTGTAAAAATCTTGGTTGCTATAACATTCTACTTGTTAATCCCGCAGAATCAATGATAACTTGACATGGTGCAAGGAGGTTAATGAAGATGTTAACAAAAAACAGTTGGAGAGTTGTTGTAAAATGTAAATGTAAAATCTAGCATCTGGGCTTCAGTGTTACTGAGCAAGGTACAATCAAGTAACAAATTACATTTTCACTTTGGATGAGGGTGTTTTGGATTCAGATTTGTTGCCCTTAGTTTAAGCAAATGAATTATTTTAAATTCTTAATTTATTTCAACAGCTAAGATAATGATTCTGCAAAAAAAATAGCTGTGAATAAAGATGGCTGAGAGTATCATGGATTGTTGGCCTTTTCAAACTTATTTTTTAAACAGGTGAAATCAATTTTAAACAGATTACATCATACTTGTATGCATCAAATCACATCCTTTCGCACATTGTAAAGCTGTGTTATTGAACAGATGATCAATTTAATTTGTTTTTTGAAATAGATTTTTTGAATCAATAATTTACTTGAAGTGAAGTGATGTACAAAAACTTCAACAAAAAACTGTTTAGAACTATTTCATGTTAATACTATTGTGCATATCTTTCAAATTGTACAACTGAACTGGTTATCAGTGAAACAAATTAGTTAGCATGCCAAATCAAGAGGGAAACCACATACATCCTCAATGCCTGAAACCTATCATGGGAACTAGAAAATTGGGAAAACAAGCGTTTTAAATAGTGAAGAGAATAAAGGGAATGTCAGAGATTTTTTTTAAACATTCTGGAGTGAACTCAGCAGGTCAGGCAGTATCTCTGGAGGACAGGGAGATGTGACATTTCAGGTTGATTTTTCGAAGGGCTGAATGGCCTACTCCTGAACCTATTTTTCTATGAAGGCAGACTGCGACCCAAAATATCAGCACCTATCCATGTTCTCTGGAGTTGCTGTCTGACCGGCAGTTATTCTATTTTTGTAAACAACATCTATCTGCATGTCTATGATAGGTTGGAGAGCAGGAGCAACATTAAGTTTCTTAACGAAACACCGACAAGCTGAAGTAACTTATGATTTCACAATTAATCTAAAGAATTAATTGATTTGAAAATTTGTCCTTTGAAAGGGTGGACAAGGAGCAAATGAATCTTTTTTGAGCACTGTCAACACTAATGCCAAGGTGTCAATTTTGATGAAATATCATTGACATGGTCCATCTGTTTTTCTAAAAAAAAATTGTGTTTATTTCCTTTTGCAACCCTAATGCAACTGATTTTGCTGGAATTTAAATTAATGAATAACAACTTCCATTTTTTTCTAACCAGTAGTTCAAGCTTTCCCCCCTACCCCCAAATCACTCATACCAGTTGCACACCTCAAAAGCTAAAAGGCTTCAGAACACTGTCAACAAAAAGACATACAGATTTATGCAAGAATACTTTATTGCTGTTGTGTATTTAATGTGATATACTTAATTGGTATTCAATGAGGTTTTATTAGGAAACCATTTATTTGTAACCAGTTTCTAAAGTGCACATTTGACTACTGCCAATAGAAAAACTAAGGAAATGAAATTGCATTTCACCTAAATGTACAATGATTCTGTATGTCTTATATGCAAGATAAAACCGCATTTCCACTCAGTGATACAATTGAAGGAAATAGGCCAAACTAAGCTATAACATCTATTTACCAATTCTTAACAAGCCATACTACAGCATTTTTTTAAAAATAAAAGAAACATTTATTTACCTTATATTAACTATTCTTAAATCGCAAATGTTTCTAATGCAAAACAAATATACAGTGTATTTGGCTTTTAAACAACTACATTTTACAATTACTTACAGGAGTTCACTTTTCTATACTTGGAGACTGCCCATAATAGCCCAATTGAAACAGATTATTTCCATAAAGGCTTTAAATACTGATCCCTGTATATATTACCTGAGGTGCCCATGCACCAGCAAATACAATTAATACAGCTGATACGAAATGCAGTATGGCTGAGAAAGTCATTAAAAGATCTTATTTTTAGAATAATTTGTTTATACACTACCTTTATTTCATGGCTAGAGATTACCACAATGTTCCATTATGTGGTTTACAAGGCATAGGTTAAGTGCTTCAAAACTTCAGACATACATTATATACAAACTAAATAGATTAACTGCAGATTGTGTCAGGGTAGTAGTGATACTGAGGTCAAGGTATTTCTACACTGTCCTTATGATAGTGTCATTGTAACCATGTGTATTTATTTTACTTCAAATTGCAAACTAGTCTTAATCCTGACGAATGATATGCTGCCAATCCATACAATGTAAACTAGGAGAAATCAAAATTAATTCATGCTTAAGAACAGCTTCAGTAAACCAAAAGATCAAGTCCACATTTAATAGAAAGTTGAAAGGCAGGTACCTGACCTGCATTAGATTAACCTCAGTGGCCCATGGTGCATAGTAGATTCAGCAATAATGGAGCACCAATTCAGTTTTATCATACCAACAGTTTAAAGTGCAAATGTTTTCAGTTAGAGCAATACACACCAGTAAGATGGAAAAGTATTTTATGGTTCTAGGAAAAGCTCTCCAGGATGTAAAAGATGAGTTCCATCACAACTGGCCCTTCACTCAGCTGACATGCTCCACCATGGATAACTGGAACCAAAGCACTGTCAAGGTCATTCATGTACAGTGATGGGAGGGGTTGTCCATTGCTACCAGTTTGATATCCAACCTGATTAAGTAAATTAAGATTTTTGTAAATAGGTTGACACCAACAAGGCAGTTTATGCAAATTAATTTTCTTCACACCTGATCCATATGTGACAATTTGCACTAAACAAATACACAATTCTAGTTGATGGCAAATCTGCTAGAACTTAGTGGGTCCGGTAGAATCTGTGGAGGGAACGGACAGACTGAAGGGTTGCAACCCAAAGCATCATTTATCCATTCTCTCCACAAAAGCTGCCTGACCAGCTGAGTTATTCTAGTACTTTGTGTTATGCCCCTGTCCCACTTAGGAAACCTGAACGGAAACCTCTGGAGACTTTGCATCCCACCCAAGGTTACCATGCGGTTCCCGGAGGTTTTTGTCAGTCTCCCTACCTGCAACCTCCGACAACCATTTGTAACCTCCGGGAACCGCACGCCAGAGGTTTCCGTCCAGGTTTCCTAAGTGGGACAGGGGCATTAAAGGTGCATTTAACTTTTCCGCTAGAAGCTTTTGATCAACAATGGGGAAGGAACGTTAAGACCCTATTCGATTAATGATGCGTTGTTTTCTTTTACTAAATTTGAAGGAATTACACTTGAACTGTGAAATTCAGATTTCAAATTTTAAAGTCAAAACCTACTTAGCTTAATTGATTACATGAACACTGAACCCCACTTCCAGCACTAATTTAAGCACTCAAAACATAGACAAGTCCGTTTAAAAAAATATAGCAGAGTACTTTTTTTCTTTTTGACATATTGTACTATAAAATTTAGACTTTAGTACCTGGTCTGAATCTAGTGTGACACGAAGACCCAGTTTTGATTTTCCATCTTCTTTCAGCAGTTTAAGGTGAGGACAGAGTGCTAAGCAAAATGCCTTGGCCATATTCTCCGCAAGTTTGCTGTGATCTGCCGGGTCACTAAGATCGCTGGGCTGTTCCTCACTCTGCAGGAAGAACACCTTAACAGAAAAAGATTATTCAAGTTGAATTACTTAAAATAAAATCCTATTCATAAATTGAACATTTGCATTAACATAAAGCCTCAAGGCAGTTTATAAGGGTATTAATAAGCTTTGAACCAATCATACACAGATGAATGAACAGGTGAACAAAAGCATAGATGTTTAGTGAAGGAATTCTGGAGCCTTCATTTTAGAAAACAAAAAGATAATGGAAACCACAGTAAACTGTCGTTGCAACAGACCATGGGGGATGGGGGGGGAAACAGTGTCCGTTATTGTTGAATATCCACTATAACTGAGTATGGGATTATCTTTGTATGTGGTTAAAACAAAGAATTGCAGATGATGGTTAATACACAAAAGGACACAAAGTGCTGGAGTAACTCAGCAGGTCAGGCAGCATCCCTGGAGAACATGGATAGGTGATTGAAGTGGTCAATGGTCTGGAAGGTGAGATCACTCATGATCCAGGGTGAGCTAGCCAGTTAGATACAAAATTAGGTCAGAGGAAGGTATTAGAAGGTGATAATAGAGGGTTGTTTTTCAAATTGGTGGCCTGGGACCAGTGGCATGCCATAAGAATTGGTGTGGGCACCTCTACTGCACCAAAGGAATTGGTACTGGGTCCCTGCTGTCTGTCATATATAACAATTTGGAAGAGAATGTAGGTGGCATAATGAACAAGTTTGCAAATGACACCATTGATGGTTACAAAATGATCTTGATCAAATGAAAAATCAGGCATTAAAATCCATCTGCCAAATGCAAAGCGATGTATTTTGGGAAGTTAAACCAGGGCAGAACATACATTGTAAATGACAGGGCCCTGTGGAGTGCAGGGCAGTAGAACAGAGAGAGTTATGTCCTTGTCCCACTTAGGAAACCTGAACGGAAACCTCTGTGGACCTTGCGCCTCACCCAAGAAATTTTGCCAGAATTTTTGTCACTTGCCTGGAAAGCCTTGACCGAAGCGTGAGCTGCATCAACTGACCAAAGATCCCACAAGATCTTTGCTACCGACCGCACAGACACACACACATCGCGAAGGTGGGGGCCAGGGACAGCGGAGGAGCGCTGTCTGCACGATGACGAGGAAGGTAAACGGCTGCCACAGAGTACGGTAAGTCCTTTAGAGAGCGCGCGGGGAGAGGAGGAGTGGAGACAGTTCTAAGAAGTTTAATACAGTTTAGCGGGCATTTTACCTTCCGGCGGATCTTCTAGGTCCTGAAAACTCCAATGAGCCAATCAAAATGGCCGGTCAGCGAAGGAGATTGCCTTCGACTGCCTGTAAGTAAATAGTGACCCCACTCCACTGGCTTCGACCAAACGGAAACCTATTTTGAGTCGAGGTCGGTTTTGATTTTGTTTAAATAATCGAAGGAACAAAGTGGAAGCCTCGACCACGCGGAAACCACTTTCGACCATTAGGGAGAGTGACCAAAACCTCCGGGAACCTCATGGAAACCTTGGGTGGGGCGCAAGGTCACCAGAGTGTTCCGTTCAGGTTTCCTAAGTGGGACAGGGGCGATAGGAGTACAATGACATTATTCCCTGAAAGTGGCATCACAGATACACAAAATGCTGGTGGCGCTGTATGTGGTGCTTGCCTTCATAAGACAGGGACTTGAGTGCAAGAGTTGGGATGTACAAGAGTCGGGATGTAAAGTTACAGTAGTATAGGACATTAAGACTGCACCCGCAAAAGTTATGTGCAGTCTGCCTACCAAAGTATGTGAAGGATTTGATGAAGCTTCTGAGAGCGTGCAGAAAAGATTCACAAGAATGTTACCGAAACTGGAGGGCTTAAGTTACGTGTGGAGACTTAATAGGCTGGGACTAGTTTTCCAAGAGCAGAGGAGGCTGAGGGGCGAGATAAAAAAAGTTTATAAAATCAGAGGGACTAAGGTATTTTGTAATTTCTGATTTTATCACTTCTGGCTGTCTGCCTTTGACAGCCTCCAACCTTATCGTTTCCCAGCCCCGCACAGCCCAGTTTTAACCTCCCCAAAATCCATAAACACAACCGCCCTGGCAGACCCATTTTTTTCTGCCTATTCCTGTCCCACTGTTAGACCCATTCTTAGACACCCAAATATTATGCAAAATGTGAACAGAAACAATACTTGAATCCGTTTTTCTATTACCTCTGTCCATCTAATGACTTTGCCATTTGTTTTGAATTCTGACCCATGAAATATCTTCACACTTGCAATTTCATCCATGGATTTGCCATCAATTGGACTGATGAGACTACAATTTTGAAGCAAAATGTTTAAATTAATATGGTGATAATTCCGAAAAGAAACACAAATGCATATAGCACAATCTAATTTTAACGAACATATCACATTGAAAGCAGCATCTGATTTAACAAATTATGGGGAGTTCTATTCTTAAGCAAGTACACATACTTCATACATGTAAATTCTAACAACTGCTAAACGAGAAATATTTAAACAGTGGGTCACTCTAAATGATAGATTATATGCATCTCCATTTTAAATATCATTGCCTCGGGGCTAATAATCTGTCTACAATTTTTGGAGGAAAAAGTGTACACTACCTACATGCAGGAAGTAGAATTATTGCAGTTTTTAATATTATGCCTCACTTATCCATACAAATCCCTAATATTAAATGGCAAAACATAATTAAATGATTCTATTTTCTCATCCCCAACTAGCAATTCAAAACTAAATAAGTACCCTTTGTTGATATTTTTGTCATCTTCTGTCCAGTGGATGTGAACATGTTCCTGTGGTTCTTCTGCATCCGTTTTACCACAGGTAATGGTAAAGTCTTTCATCTCTCGGATTGCCTGTCGTAAAGTATCCATTGTTTCTGCTGAGATTTGTACCATCATACCATCTACAAAAACAACAAATGCAACAAAATAATTACACGGTAACACACATCTTACCTTTTTGACGAAATGTGTCGATTTAAAACTATGAAATCTTAAATGATAAACATAATATATAATTTTACATATCTACACATTTTTGCTTTACTTGTGCAGTGATTTATTTAACTTATAAACCTAACTACTGGTTTATGGATCCTGCCTGATCGTCTAACAGTAACAGGTGTAACAGGTTTAGGTGTTGACTCTAACTGTAGGCTTGTTTGGCTCTGTTTTAGTACCCTGACTTTGACCAGAGGAATCTGTTTCTTTGTCTGTACTAACTGAACTTTGTGTTTCAATCACAGTGGTCTCTTCCAACTCACTTTCAGATAAAAACTCAGGGATTAGGACTTCATGCTCAGTTTTTGGTACATCTTTGGCTGAAATTATTTGATCAACATGAACACTTTTGATCCTATCTCCAACTTCAACTATCTTTTTGTTCCACTCACTTCCACTATTTTCCCAACATCCCATTTGTCTCGACTGGACTTGTTGGGAGGACTGTGAGCATGAACCTGCTCATCTGGCTTGAAGTTCCTCTCCTTTTTGTGGGAAACATTAAAATGGCGTTTTTGACTTAACTCTCAAGGCCAAGTTGGATTGAATTAGACTTAGGCGTATTCTTAGCCTTCTCTTCATCAACAGTTCTGCAGGTGAGTAACCTGTTGTATGTTGTGTGGTTCTGTACTTCAGCAAGAAACTAGCCAAAAGATGTTTCATGTTGAGCTTTGAACAACCCTGCAAAACCTGATTCTTGTGAGCATCTTTGACAACTTTAACAGACCTTTCCGCCGCCCCATCGGAGGCTGGATGGTATGGGGGAACAAGTGTGTATTTTACTGCATGAACTCTTTGAACTGTTCTGAACGAAACTGAGGCCCGCTATCAGAAACAAGTTCTTCCAGTAAACCATGGCATGCAAAAATTGATCTCAATTCATCTATGGTACACTCACTAATAGTGCTTGACCCCATATGCTTAACCTCAATCCATTTGGAATGACTATCTATTAGTACCAGAAAGTGATCATTACCCTTTTCACAAAAATCTACATGAACTCTGAAAAGGTCTACTTGGCCATGGGCAGGGTTGCAGTGGTGTTTTTGGTGGTTTACTCTGGCAATTTTAGCTACATTTGCTCACTAGTGGCTCGATGTCACTGTCAATACCAGGCCAATACACAAAACGTCAGGCAATTAACTTCATGCTTACTATGCCAGGATGTTCGGCATGAAGTACATTCATAATTTTGTTTCTCAAAGACTCTGGTACAACCACTTAATGCATCCCTGCTCACATGATAACTCATGGCATCGATTATGGAAAGACTTCAGCTCAGAGTTCAGAACCAAGTTCAATCCACTATCGATTTCAGTCCAACCGTTCAATGTCTTCATAGACCCACCAGCACAGTGTCTTTCTCTGTTTCTACTGCAATTTCTGTTGCTGTCACTGGAAAGTCTTCATCTACAACTTGCAGTATGTAGATTGAGTTCTCACTTCCCAAGTCAGAGTTCTCATGGGGCAACGCATCTGCAACTGCGTTACACTTGGAGCTTTTCTACTCAACCTTGTAGTCATACTGGGACAGCAAAATTGCCCAGCGCTGCATCCTTGATGCTGCCATGGAAGGTATTCTTTAGATTCTGTAGTAGTTCCTGAGGATTGGAGGGTAGCTAATGTAACCCCACTTTTTAAAAAGGGAGGGAGTGAGAAAACGGGGAATTACAGATCAGTTAGTCTAACATCGGTAGTGGGGAAACTGCTAGAGTCAGTTATTAAAGATGGGATAGCAGCACATTTGGAAAGTGGTAAAATCATTGGACAAAGTCAGCATGGATTTATGAAAGGTAAATCATGTCTGACAAATCTTATAGAATTTTTCGAGGATGTAACTAGTAGAGTGGATAAGGGAGAACCAGTGGATGTGTTATATCTGGACTTTCAGAAGGCTTTCGACAAGGTCCCACATAAGAGATTAGTATACAAACTTAAAGCACACGGTATTGGGGGTTCAGTATTGATGTGGATAGAGAACTGGCTGGCAGACAGGAAGCAAAGAGTAGGAGTAAACGGGTCCTTTTCAGAATGGCAGGCAGTGACTAGTGGGGTACCGCAAGGCTCAGTGCTGGGACCCCAGCTATTTACAATATATATTAATGATTTGGACGAGGGAATTGAATGCAACATCTCCAAGTTTGCAGATGACACGAAGCTGGGGGGCAGTGTTAGCTGTGAGGAGGATGCTAGGAGGCTGCAAGGTGACTTGGATAGGCTGGGTGAGTGGGCAAATGCATGGCAGATGCAGTATAATGTGGATAAATGTGAGGTTATCCACTTTGATGGCAAAAACAGGAAAGTAGACTATTATCTGAATGGTGGCCGATTAGGAAAAGGGGAGATGCAACGAGACCTGGGTGTCATGGTACACCAGTCATTGAAAGTAGGCATGCAGGTGCAGCAGGCAGTGAAGAAAGCCAATGGTATGTTAGCATTCATAGCAAAAGGATTTGAGTATAGGAGCAGGGAGGTTCTACTGCAGTTGTACAGGGTCTTGGTGAGACCACACCTGGAGTATTGCGTACAGTTTTGGTCTCCTAATCTGAGGAAAGGCATTCTTGCCATAGAGGGAGTACAGAGAAGGTTCACCAGACTGATTCCTGGGATGTCAGGACTTTCATATGAAGAAAAACTGGATAGACTCGGCTTGTACTCGCTAGAATTTAGATGATTGAGGGGGGATCTTATAGAAACTTACAAAATTCTTAAGAGGTTGGACAGGCTAGATGCAGAAAGATCGTTCCCGATGTTGGGGAAGTCCAGAACAAGGGGTCACAGTTTAATGATAAGGGGGAAGTGTTTTAGGACCGAGATGAGAAAAATATTTTTCACACAGAGAGTGGTGAGTCTCTGGAACACTCTGCCACAGAAGGTAGTTGAGGCCAGTTCATTGGCTATATTTAAGAGGGAGTTAGATGTGGCCCTTGTGGCTAAAGGTATCAGGGAGTATGGAGAGAAGGCAGGTACAGGATACCGAGTTGGATGATCAGCCATGATCATATTGAATGGCGGTGCAGGCTCGAACGGCCGAATGGCCTATTCCTGCACCTATTTTCTATGTTTCTATGTATTGAACAGGTACTTTGGATCCGTCTTCACTAAGGAGGACACAGACAATCTCCCTGATGTACTCGTGGCCAGAGGATCAAGGGTGACGGAGGAACTGAAGAAATTCACATTAGACAGGAAATGGTGTTGGGTAGACTGATGGGACTGAAAGCTGATAAATCCCCAGGGCCTGATGGTTTGTATCCCAGGGTACTTAAGGAAGTGGCCTAGAAATTGTAGATGCATGGTGATAATTTTCCAATGTTCTATAGATTCAGGATCAGTTCCTGTGGATTGGAGGGTAGCTAATGTTATCCCACTTTGTAAGACGGAAGAGAGAAAACAGGGAATTATAGACCAGTTAGCCTGACATAGGTGGTGGGGAAGATGCTGGAGTCAATAATAAAAGATGAAATAGTGGCACATTTGGATAGCAGTAGCAGGATCGGTCCGAGTCAGTATGGATTTACGATGGGGAAATCATGCTTGACTAATCTTCTGGAATATTTTGAAGATGTAACTAGGAAAATGGACAAGGGAGAGCCAGTAGACGTAGTGTACCTGGACTTTCAGAAAGCATTTGATAAGGTCCCATTTAAGAGATTAGTGGACAAAATGAGAGCACATGGTATTGGGGGTAGGGTGCTGACATGGATAGAAAATTGGTTGGCAGACAGGAAACAAAGAGTAGGGATTAACGGGTCCCTTTCAGAATGCCAGGCAGTGACTAGTGGGGTACTGCATATCTCGGTGCTGGGACCGCAGCTATTTACAATATATATCAATGATTTGGATGAAGGGATTCAAAGTAACATTAGCAAATTTGCAGATGACACAAAGCAGGGTGGTAGTGTGAACTGTGAAGAGGATGCAGGGTGACTTGGACAGGTTGGGTGAGTGGGCAGATGCAGTTTAATGTGGATAAATGTGAGGTTATCCACTTTGATGGCAAAAACAGGAAGACAGATTATCTAAATGGAGTCAAGTTGGGAAAAGGGGAAGTACAACGGGATCGGGGGGGTCCTTGAAAGTAAGCATGCAGGTACAGCAGGCAATGAAAAAAGCAAATAACATGTTGGCCATTACAAGAGGAGTTGAGTATAGGAGCAAAGAGGTCCTGCCGCAGCTGTACAGGACCCTAGTGAGACCACACCTGGAATATTGTGTGCAATTTTGGTCTCCCAATTTGAGGAAGGACATTCTTTTATTGAGGGAGTAGGGTAGGTTCACCAGGTTAATTCCCGGGATGGCGGGACTGTCATATGTTGATAGAATGGAGCAGCTGGACTTGTATACTTTGGAATTTAGGTTGAGAGGGGATCTTATTGAAACATATAAGATTATTAAGGGTTTGGACACGCTAGAGGCAGTAAACATGTTCCTGATGTTGGGGGAGTCCGGAATCAGGCGCCACAGTTTAAGAATAAGGGGTAAGCCATTTAGAACAGAGATGAGGAAAAACTCTTACACACAGAGAGTTGAGAGTGTGGAATTCTCTGCCTCGGAGGGCGGTGGAGGCTGGTTCTCTGGATGCTTTCAAGTGAGAGCTAGACAGAGCTCTTAAAGATAGCGGAGTCAAGGGATATGGGGAGAAGGCAGGAACGGGGTACTGATTGTGGATGATCAGCCGTGATCACATCGAATGGTTCGAGGGACCAAATGGACAATTCCTGCACCTATTGTCTATCACTTTAGCATCCTCAACTGAAGTAATGGATTCTAAATCCACTCAAGATTTACTGTGAACATTGACTTTCAACAACATGCAAACAGTTTTGTATCATTACCTTCTACAATGCTAGATTTGGCCAGGTAACCAGAAGATGATTTCAGAGCACCACTAAAGACAAAAAAACTGGCTCCTGTTACTGCAAAACAGAATTATAGAAATAGTGTCAATTTTGCTCATTATGAATCGTCTCAAAGTTTATTCACTGTCATCAAGAGTTAATAAATGTTTTTCTATTAATAACATGAACAGTTGTATTCCAAACACTTGGAATAGCAGTTCTAAGCAGGGAAATTCATGCTAACACAAATAAATCATATGTTGGAGTCGGCATGCATTCTTTATTAAGTTAAAAACAAAACAATGCAACTTGATGAGGACATACCTTTTCTAGGTTGGTTGTGGATACTTATGGCCTGAGTCTGATAGTTCCCATCATCATTTTGAACGCACACCAAATGTGAATCTGCCTTCTCGTTGAAGCAAGCTCCAAATGCCAACACATGCTCATTGGATTTGTTCATTGCTTTCATCATCTTGATTAAAATGGCGAGACAGATCTTTACAAACTTTCTTCAAAACATTAAAACTTAATTGCCATCTATTCAAATTCTATTTATACACAAAATAATGTCGCATAAATGATAAATACGAATTGAGCTAAAGCACGGAATCCAAAAACACGACTTTGTGCTAAACATTAGGTTAATTTCAAGACCAAGTGAATAATTTTTTTTTAATTGCACACCCATAAAATTAATCTCTGGTACAAAAACACTGGAATGACCAATATTGAGATTCTTGACCAGTTAAAAAATGTTAACTATATTGATCACAATGTCATACATGATATTTAGTGATGTGGGAAAGGTATGAGAAAAATGTTCAACTTAAACTTTAATCAGCTTACTTAAATAATGCAGTTCTGCTTTCATTAAGCTGCTGCATTTAGTGTTAAGACACCACATCCTGCCCATCATTAGCTTGCCCCACTTAGTCAAGTTGAGTGCTAATACTTTGGAAAAATTACAAATATTTACACAGACACTATTCCACAATTTACGTAACTATCCCAATCCAATCATTCAGTTGATCCCTATATATTGTAATTAGATTTCAACACCAATTTTCCATATTAAATGTTACCTATGTGCCTATAAATGTGCCTTTATGAAAACTCACTTTAGTATCTTCAAAGTATTATCTAATGGGTTTATATCTCAAGCACATCAGCAATACTTATCCAGTAGAATTATTACTTTGCATTTTAAGTACACACAATTCATTACTAAAATTTAAAAAATCCTCATTGACATCTTTTTCTTCAGCCACTAGCTACATAGAAGGCAGCTCATCAGAGACACATTTGAGTGTTTTAAAACAGAATGCAAAGCGACAATATGAATCTAATATTTGGTAACTGCTTTGGGAACAAAATATTCTGTTATATCACATTCCATTGCATCATGCAGGTTTTATCCAATTGATCATTTATCAGCTACAAGTGCAATAACCCTATCGCACCGATCATTTGATCACAAACTTCATCAGCAATCTTCGTATCCTAGATTTAATGTTTAAAAAACGAAAAAACTTTTTTAAAAAATAGACAAAAGTGTTGGAGTAATTTGGTGAGTCAGGCAGCATCTCTGAGAAAATGGATAGGCAATGATTTGGTTCTGGTTTCTTCTTCAGACTGATTGTTCTTGGGGGGATGGGGATAGAGAAGAAAGCAGGATGAGAGGTGGGGGCGGGACAAAATCTGGTAAGTGGACACAGGTGAGGGATGAATGGCAAATGCTTGGACAAAGGCCAGCAATAACACCTACATCAGGATGCTGTTCATTGATTTCAGCTCCGCCTTTAACACTGTCATCCCCGCCAGCTTGATCACCAAACTCAGCGGACTTGACATCTCCACCTCCCTCTGCAATTGGACACTGGATTTCCTCATCAACAGACCAGTCTGTTAGGGTCAACAACCTCACCTCCTCCACTATAACACTGAACACCGGCGTGCCACAGGGCTGTGTGCTCAGCCCTCTCCTCTACTCCCTCTTCACCCATGACTGCATCCCTAAGAATGGCTCCAACGCCATCATTAAATTTGCCAACGACACCACGGTGGTAGGACTGATCAGTGACAACGACGAGTCAGCCTACAGGGATGAGGTCCAGCACCTGACAACCTGGTGTGCCAACAATAACCTCGTCCTCAACTCCAAGAAGACAAAGGAAATTATTGTTGACTTCAGGAAGATCAGAGGGGGCAGACATACCCCCATCCACATAAACGGGACTGAGGTGGAGCGCGTCTCCAACTACAAATTCCTCGGGATACACATCTCGGAGGATCTGTCCTGGTCCCTCAACACCTCCAAGCTGATCAAAAAGGTGCAGCAGCGCCTTTACTTCCTGAGGAGGCTCAAGAAAGCTCACCTGTCCCCCCAGATCCTGACCAACTTTTACCGCTGTACCATCGAAAGCATCCTGACCACCTGCTTCACGGTATGGTACAGCAGTTGCATCGTAGCAGACAGGAAGGCACTACAACGGGTGGTGAAAACCACTCAGTACATCATCGGTGCCCCGCTCCTTGCCATGGATGCCCTCCACCAAAACGGTGTCTGACATGAGCCGGGAAGATCATCAAAGACCCATCCCACCCCAACCATGGACTGTTTGCCCTCCTCCCATCAGGGAGGCGGTACAGGAGCCTCAGGTCTCGTACTAGTAGGATGAGGAACAGCTTCTACAACAACACTATCACATTGCTGAACTCGGAGTCCCGCTGATAGATTTCTCCAGTCTCTCCGTCCACATTGTTTGCTTACTCTGTATTTTTATTTCTATATTGCACTATTACTACGGACTGACGCTAAACTGCATTTCGTTGTACCCATACTTGTATTTGTGCAATGACATTAAAGTTGAATTGATTGAATTGAATTGAATTGAATTGAATATGAAAAGAGAAAAAGTGTGAGGTGTGGAGATAAGGATTGAAGTGTGAAATGTGAAGCCAGAAAAAGTAATACAGGTGGTAGAGGACTGGGAGGGGAAAGGGGGAAATGGGTGTACATCCTGGAAGGTCTTAGGGGAGAAAGGCGGAAAATTGGGGAGAGGGTGTTTGTAAGTTAGAGTCATAGAGTGATAAACAGGCCCTTTCGGCCCAACTTGCCCACACCGACCAACAATGTCCCTTGGTTTATACTCTCTAGAATTTAGAAGATTGAGAGGGGATCTTATAGAAACTTACAAAATTCTTAAGGGGTTGGACAGGCTAGATGCAGGAAGATTGTTCCCGATGTTAGGGAAGTCCAGGACAAGGGGTCACAGCTTAAGGATAAAGGGGAAATCCTTTAAAACCGAGATGAGAAGAACTTTTTTCACGCAGAGAGTGGTGAATCTCTGGAACTCTCTGCCACAGAGGGTAGTTGAGGCCAGTTCATTGGCTATATTTAAGAGGGAGTTAGATGTGGCCCTTGTGGCTAAGGGGATCAGGGGGTATGGAGAGAAGGCAGGTACGGGATACTGAGTTGGATGATCAGCCATGATCATTTTGAATGGCGGTGCAGGCTCGAAGGGCCGAATGGCCTACTCCTGCACATAATTTCTATGTTTCTATGTCCCAGCTACACTAGTCCCCACATGCCTGCGCATAGTCCATATCCCTCCAAACCTGTCCTATCCATGTACCTGTGTAACTGTATCTTAAAAGATGGGATAGTCCCAACCTCAACTACCTCCTCTGATAGCTTGTGCCATACACCCACCACCCTTTGTGCGAAAAAGTTACCCCTCAAAGGCCTGTCCCACTTGGGTGTCATTTGCGCGTCACGCGGATGGCGCGTGAAGATTTTGTACATACCAAAATCCTGGGGAGCCGCGCGCGACCTCGCGTCGCTGCCCTATGTCACCACGCATCATGCACGCACCATGCGCACATCACGTACATGTCACGACACGTGTGTCGTGTCGCGTAAATGATATGTAAATTACGTGCAAATGACGACCAAGTGGGACAGGCCCAGATTTTTATTAAATCTTTCCCCCTTCACCTTGAACCTATGTCCTCTGGTCCTCGATTCCCCTACTCTGGGCAAGAGACTCTGTGCATCTACCCGATCTATTCCTCTCATGGTTTTATACATCTCGATAAGATCATCCCTCATCCTGCTGCCCTCCAAGGAATAGAGACCCAGCCTACTCAACCTCTCCCTATAGCTCACACCCTCTAGTCCTGGCAACATCCTCCGAAATCTTTGCTGAAATGTTTCAAGCTTGACAATATCTTTCCTATAACATGGTGCCCAGAACTGACCACAATATTCTAAATCCAGTCTTACCAACGTCTTATACAACTGCAACATGACCTCCCAACTTACTTAGTTACCTAAAACTGGAGATAACTTGGGTTATATGCTACCCAAGCGGAATACAAGGTACTATTCCTCCAGTTTGCGTGTGGCCTCGCTCTGGTAATGGAGGTAACCCAGGACAGAAAGTTCCTCCCTCACCTGTATCCACCTACCACCTTCCAGACTTTGCCTCATACCCCACTTTAAAATGGGGTATGAGGAATGTCCCAACCAGAATCGTCACCTATCCATATTCTCCAGAGACGCTGCTTGACCCGCGGAGTTACTCCTGCACTTTGTGTCCTTTCTTTTAATATCAGCATCCGCAGTTACTTGTGTCTTCAAAATACTTTTAACACTTCAGATGTTAATATATTAAATATTGAATATTAATATTTTTCATAAAATATTCAATATTCAGATATTAAAGGTAAATTCTTCAGATGCTGAAAACATGAAATAAAAATTAATGCATTATAACTCGTCTAATCAGGCAATATCTGACAAGGAAAAAAATATTTCAAGTTCTGAGAAACACTTTGATTTTCATTTTATAATTGATAATTATGCAAATACTATAGCATTTGACAGTATTTGGATATTTCACCTTTCAACTAATTTCAGGAATTGCTAATTTGCGGGGGTTTTTTCTCTTCCCTCCCAAAGAATGGATGAATGGACCTTAAAAGATGGACCAACCTTACACTAAACACGATTACCTCACAACAATACAGCTTATTTGAAGACGCCAATAATCATCTCCCATCACTATTCAAAAGACCACAAAGTCTGTGAATTAATTTGTATTGCAAAATATTGAATATTACAAAACAATTTTGGAAGTCCATACTGAGTTACTGGTTAAAGCATTTACTTGGCATATGCATTGGCCACATGCATAGAAAAAAGTATAAGATTTCAACTCCTGATGTGGATGCCACACTTATTGGACTTGCAAGTCCATTTAAATACATGAAGCATATGGTGTACCTCATTATATCTGTTGCTAGGAATATTGATGCATGTCTTCCTGACTTCCATGTCAACAACAAGCCCTTGTACTACAGGCAACTTGTATTGGTAATTCCTGAAATCCTAAATAACACAGAAAATTATGTATTAACTATTTTTTAAACTATTACATTTGCTTTTGCTTGTTACTACTTATGATCTCAAAAACACAGACATAATAAATCAATCATTTAGAAATGCAAACAAATTACATTTCCCCTCAAAAAATTAAACCGACCTAAAGTATGCACAAAATCAAAAACAGTAATGTTGGTTATCTACCAACATATTCAAGGAATATAATGTCAGAAGTTGACAAACATTTGAACCACGTCAAGGAGTATGGAGAGGGAAAAGGAAAACACAATTGCAACCAAGATAGGATCAACCATGACTGATAGAGCAGACTTGAGGGATATCATTGATCTCTGGTGAGAAGATGATTTTGTTTACAATACTCCTTATCATCTGTTGTATTAATCAAATGCCCTTCCAAACATACAATTTAATTTAAAAACAGACCATTGCTTCTAACACAGCTCTGCAGTATTTAAAACATTTGTTAAACATAGGCTATGTGGTGAACTTTCTAAACTAGTTTAAAATAACATCCTGGTGCAAACCTTTTTAATTTGAAGATGACATTTGGGTATTATATGTCAACAAATGATCCCAAAAAGATAGCAGGTTCTCACAGTAGAAATTATTTTGAGAGTTTACCCACATTGTCAGATATCAGTTAATATGTCAACCATGTAAACATGAAATTATCATCCTTGTGGTGGTATCCTAGCAAATAATTTCTAAGTTCTAATACACAATATTGTCCGTGACATCATTATTCTCTTCCCTTGAAAAATGTGAACTTACCGCAAGTAGGTTCATTATTGTATGTCCTGTCTCTCCAAACAGAGGTTTACGAAAACGCACACTGAATAATGGACATGGATAAACTGTAAAAGAATATATTAATCAGAAATTGTTCCTTTACTCTTTACACAAATTGAATGATACATATACAGTTACTCACATCTATATTCTGCTCCAAGACGCAGCATCAGACGGATTGGGAAAACTTTAGCCCAAGGTGTTTCCCATTTTTGAATTAGAATGGCAAACAGGTATGGTGCATTGGGAAGCACAACATCCTGCAGAGACTGAAAAGTAGAGGTGACATACAGAAATCCACCATGTTCTCTACTGCCAAGGAAAGTCTGAGTAAAGAAGGAATGGCCCAATTCTCCAACAACATTACCTATAGACAAAAGACTAATGTTAAGTAGCAAAATATTACTTGGCAACACAAAAGCATGTATGCAAATACTAAAAGTAGAGGTTTAGAATTTTGCTTTATGTCCTCTGCTTATTTTAACACGAGTAATCTATCAATGTGAACACTAAATTATAGGCTGAATTAGTTCTGCAAAGTACTGTAATAATCATACAACCTCACATATGCCATGTTCACATCAAAGCACATCATTATTTTAATACTGTCATTTGACTATACCTGCCAGTGCATCTTGATAAAGCTGTATATAGTGATTAAAGATATCCTTTGGGATGCATTTCTCATCAGGTAAACACTGCAAGAGGATGACTATCTCCGCCTGCCCCACTGCATGCATTCCTTTGGTGGTGAAGGACCAACACTTCCTGTTCACATCTGAGAAAACAATACAATTGTCAGATGCGTCCATTTTGGAAACAACATATGTAAAAAGTAACAAGATCACTGACTAATTTTCTTTGTCGCTTACCATAACTTTTACAACTCAGAACAATTCATGATTTTTTTTTTTAAATCACATTGGCAAATAGTTTTAATTTGCTATTTTGGAAACCATGGGATAGTGACAAAAGGATCCAGGATGGTCTTCATGGGTTAAATTATTTTGCCCACAAATATTAAGATTATCATACTAATCTAAATCTATCAAATTGCTGCTCATTCCAATACAACTGAAACACAGACCAGCCCTTTTCCCTCCCCCAACATACACATTCACCTGGCAGAATTCTCATATTGAGCAATTTCTTCTTCAATTCCATTCAGACAGGAACTCGCTCAGTATGAGACAGGAGCTTTTTGGGACCAGTGACCACAGTTCAATTAGGTTTAAGATCATTATAGATATAGATAGATATGCCATTTATTGTCACTATACATGTACAGTGAAACTGAAAGCTGCTCGTACTCAGTGCATACATACAATTTAGCACAAAAAACAAGAAACAGAAAAAAAAAAAAAAAAAAAAAAAACGGAGAGGGTCCACGTGTTAAAATGCTCAACTGGGGTAAGGCCAACTTTGAGGGTATGAGAGAAAGTCTCGCTCAAGTTGACTGGAGCAGGTTATTTGAGGGGAAATGAACATCGGCCAAGTGGGATGTTTTTAAAAGTGTGAAGGATATGTACGTCCCCGTTAAAGTGAAGGGCAAAGCAGGCAAACATAAGAAAGCTTGGCTGATGAGGGAAATTGAGGCCTTGGTCAAAAACAGGGTGCTCAAAAGAAGGATGCTGGGACAGGTATAGGCAGCTGCGATCAACTGCACCCCTGGATGAGTTTCGGAAGTAAACTGAAAAAGGAGATCAGAAGGGCAAAAGGACCAGGAGATTGCTCTGGTGTGTAGCATTAAGATAATCCCAAAAGATTTTTTAAATATATAAAAGGGAAATGGGTAACTAGAGAGAGAGTGGGACCTCTCAGGAATTAAAGCAGTCTTGCCCATCTCCTGTGTGGAGCCACAGGAGATGGGCAAGGTCCTCAATGAGTATTTCTCCTCTGTATTTACCGAGGAGAAAGACTATAGGACGGAGGAACTTGGGGCAGTCAATGGAAGTGTCTTGAGAACAGTCAGTGTTACCATCGATGAAGTACTGAAGGTACTGTCGTGTACGAAGGTAGACAATTCTCCAGGGCCTGATCAGATATATCCGAGGACATTGCAGGAAACTAGAGAGGAAATTGCGGGAGCCCTGGTTTAAATTTATGAGTCGTCCTTAAATACAGGAGAGGTGCTGGAAGACTGGAGGTGGCAAATGTTGTGCCCCTTTTCAATAAGGACTGCAGGAAAAATGCTGGGAACTATAGGCCGGTGAGCTTAACATCTGTAGTTGGAAAGTTACAAGAAAGTATTCTGCGGGACAGGTTATACAGGCATTTGGATGGGCAAGGGCTGATTAGGGATAGTCAGCATAATTTTGTACGTGGGAGGTCATGTCTCATAACTCTGATTGATTTATTTGAAGACGTGACCAAAAAGGTTGATGAGGGCAGAGATGTAGATGTTGTGTACATGGATTTCAGTAAGGCGTTCGACAAGATGTCGCATGGTGGGCTGCTCTGGAAGATCCAAGGAGAGATAACTGAATGGATAGCAAATTGGCTCCATGCAAGGAAGCAGAGGGTGATGGTGGAAGATTGCTTCTCAGAATAGAGGTCTGTATCTAGTGGTGTGCATCAGGGTTCGGTGCTGGGCCCGTTACTGTTTGTCATCTACATTAATGATTTGGATGAGAACATGCAGGGCAAGATTAGCAAGTTTGCTGATGATACAAAAGTTTGTGGTTTTGCAGATAGTGAAGATAGTTGTGAAAGATTGCAGCAAGATCTGGATCATTTGGCCAGGTGGGCGGAGGAATGGTTGATGGAATTTAATACAGAAGTGTGAGGTTGCATTTAGGGACGTCGAACAAGGGCAGGACCTACACAGTAAATTGTAGGCCTCTGGGTAGTGTTGTCGAGCAAAAGGATCTAGGAGTGCAGGTGCATGGTTCCTTGAAGGTCAAGTCGCAGGTAGATAAGGTGGTCAAAAAGGCTTTCGGTACTTTGGTCATCATCAGTATTGAGTATAGAAGTTTGGAGGTATGCTGCAGTTGTGTAAGACGTTGGTGAGATCGCATTTAGAATATTGTGTTCAGTTCTGGGCACCATGTTTATAGGAAAGATATTGTCAAGCTTGAAAGGGTTCAGAAAAGATTTATGAGGATGTTGCCAGGACTAGAGGGTATGAGCTAAAGGGTAAAATGGTAACTAGAGAGAGAATGGGACTCCTCAGGAATCAAAGCGGTCACCTCTGTGTCGAGCCACAGGAGATGGGCAAGGTCCACAAAGAGTATTTCTCCTGTTTTCACTGGAGAAAGACAGGAGGACGAATTAACTTGGGGTAGTCACTGGAAGTGTCTTGAGAGCAGTCTGTATTACAATCGCAGACGTGCTGAAGGTCCTGACGCATAAGGTAGACAAATCTCCCAGGCCTGATCAGATATATCCGAGGACACTGTGGAAAGCTTGAGGAGAAATTGCAAGAACCCTCGCTAAGTGTCATTAAATACAGGCGAGGTGCCAGAAGACTGGAGGGTGGCAAATGTTGTACCTCTAGGAAAGGAAAAATCTATGGCTACATCTATTTTTTGGGCTTAAATCTTTGAATGCCAACTTTTTGCAATGTTAACACATTGACAAAAAAATCTCTAAACCACAAGAAAGATGGAGACCACACGAGAAAGAAAACATTAACCATTGAATGCACAAGTGAAAAAAAGATTTAAAAAAATAAAAAGAAACACTTGCTCATTTATAAACATAGAAAAATAGGTGCAGTAGGCCATTCGGCCCATCGAGCCAGCACCACCATTCAATATGAATATGGCTGATCATCTAAAATCAGTACCGTTCCTGCTTTTTCCCCATATCACTTGATTCCTTTAGCCCTAAGAGCTAAATCTAACTATCTCTTCCTGCATCTAGCCTGTCCGATCCTTATAAAACCATTCACAACCTCAAGGCATTGATTAAGCACTAAATGACTAAAATAAATATCAGTATGGGCATTTAAGCAATGTTTATAGCATGTCTCAACAATGTTATTGGTCACATGTTAATGATCGTGCTATCTTTTTTGTGATAGAGGAATAAATATAAATCGGTACTCTGGAAAACAACCACACTCTTCTTCAAAATAATGCCACAAAATCTCTGACATTCTTCAAGAGCTTACAAGATCTCCCTTTAAAACAATATTTTACAGGCATATCGCCTACATTGAGTTCAAGCCTCTCAAGTTTCTTGAGCATTGAAGCCACAACCACCTTATGTGGTGACAAACAAAAAACTACATGCTAAGTTAGCTATAAAAGTAGCACGTGTTTAGTCATACCAGAGAAATGAAAATGCATGAAAATACTCACAATTGACAAGTTTGACCATAACAAGCAAGTTTGCATTTAAAACAAAAACTAGAGGATCGGGGCCTCCTTCTTCCAACTGCAGCATCAGAGACATCTGTGATGGCTGTTCATCAACTGCATAATCTAGCACGAAAAAAAATCCATCTTTGTTGAAACATTTATGGAAACTGATAAGCTGATTAGTATGTGATATAAACTAAAATCTGAATATAGCTTCATGTACAAGTTCAGATATTTAAAACCTTCTTAGGCCCCCTTCGGTCATGGCTGGGTTAAAGCCCAACAATCCTATACTCAGCCCACTGGAAAATGCATAACATTTGAAGTGGTTGGGGAATAAGGAGGAGAAAACTGATATCCATGTGATTAGGGTAGACACAAAATGCTGGAGTAACTCAGCGGGACAGGCAGCATCTCTAGAGAGAAGGAATGGGTGACGTTTCGGGTCGACACCCTTCTTCAGACCTGCGTATCACCCTACCGTTTTCAGATCTCACCGTCTCCCCTGCGCCTCCATGTAATTAGGATGGTTTTAAAATAAAATAAAATTTCAGAATCAATGATAATAAATATTTGAGTGTGGCAGATTGTATTTTAATTGCACTTGAAGAACTATAACTCATGCGGCTACAGGTCTGGGCATGGTAGGTTAGATTAGGTTGGGTAGCAGTTTTGCAACACAGATAAGATAGGTTGAACATCCTGTATTCTGCTATTATTTTAATTTATCTATGATTCAACAGTAACAGTCTTTGCATTGTGGGAGATCTGGCCGCCACTGCTGTCTGGTCGCCGCCTTGCCGCGACCGCTGAAACCCAATGCAATAACTCCCTGGAGCTGGAGTAACTCCCTGGAGTAACTCTTGCTTCTTAGTTTCCTGGTCCTCGAAAAATATTCCAAATGGAATTTAAACTGGAGGTGGTGGAGGATGGACTTAAGCAAAAAAGGATTCTTGGGAAATTAGAGCTACTTTAAATTTCCAACCACTGGCTTCCAAAGCAGGGCATCGGAGATGTCCTCATTCTTTAGAGAACAGGGGATCCCCTCTTCCACTATAAATGAGGCTCTCACCAGGGTCTCTTCTGTACCCCGTAACTCTGCTCTCACTCCACAACTCGTAACAAGGACCTTCCACCCTACCAGCCGTCACATACAACAGATAATCCACCAACATTTTTGCACCTCCAACGGGATTCCACCACTAGCCACATCTTCCCATCTCCTCCCCTTTCGGTGTTCCGCAGAGACCGCTCCCTCCGTAACTCCCTGGTCAATTTGTCTCTTCCCACCCAAACCACCCCTCTCCTGGCACTTTCCCTTGCAATCGCAGAAAATGCTACACTTGTCGCTTTACCTCCCCCCTTTGACTCCATCCAAGGCACCAGAGGTTCACCTGCACCTCCTCCAACCTCATCTATTGCATCCGCTGCTCAAGGTGTCAGCTGCTCTACATCGGGGAGACCAACCTGATCTCCTGGTGGCTCAGCACTTCAACTCCCCCTCCCATTCCAAATCTGACCTTTCTGTCCTGGGCCTCCTCCATGGCCAGAGTGAGGCCCACCGTAAATTAGAGGAGCAGCACCTCATATTTTACTTGGTTAGTTTACACCCCAGCAGTGTGAACTTCTTCATTGACTTCTCCAATTTCAGCTAGTCCCTGCTTTCTCCTTCTTTTCCCTCCCCTTCCCAGCTCTCACAACCCACTGTCTCCGCCTCTTCCTTTCTTCTTCCCGCCCCCACCCCCACATCAGTCTGAAGAAGGGTCTCGACCCGAAACGTCGCTTATTTCTTTCGCTCCATAGATGGTGTCTCACCCGCTGAGTTTCTCCAGCATTTTTGTCTACCTTAAATTTAGTTGCATCTGGTTGGGTAACAATGGCAGGGTGAAGACTATTCCATGCTTTAATTGTGCGGGGGAACTTCATGGAGCAGCTAGCATCTCTGAATAGAAGAAATTAAGTGACGTTTCGGGTAGAGACCCTTCTTTAGACTCCCTCTGGTTTTAGTGTTTTTAGTTTAATTTAAAGATACAGCGTGGAAACAAGCCCTTTTCGGCCCACCGAGTCCACGTCGACCATCAATCACCCGTACACTAGTTCTATCCCACACATTAGTGAGGTAAGTCAAGAGTCAAGAGTGTTTTATTCTCTCACGTCCCAGTTAGAAAAACGAAATCCTTACTTGCACAGCACAACAGAATATGTAAACACAGTACTCTGTAAACAATGTTGTGAACAAGAAAACAAAACAGCGTATATTTATATATGAATATATATAACTCAGGGCTGCCAACTCTCACGCTTTGAGCGTGACACTCACGCATTCCAGCCAATTCTCACGCCCTCACGCTGAAGACTGAATTCTCACGCTGACAGGCTGTCTTCAGTCCCTGCACAGCAAAGATCCTATAGCGGAGCTAAAGGGTCTTTGCTGCACAGTTTGTCTCTTTGCCCCACATGACAGCGATCTGCACGGATTGGGGAAGCGCGTCGGTCCCGGGCAGCGGGTGTCAACGCTTTTGTGCGCCGTCTGCGAGCTCTGCGTTGCCGGCTGCCGCGGCAACCTCGCTCCCTCCCTCCTGCCCTTCAACTCGATTGGTAGCGTTAGCGCCGCCAATCCACGCTGCACCGTGCCCGCCAGACTCCCCATTGGGCGGTCGGAGAAAGAAAGGGAGGAGAGAGGGAGGGGAGAAAGAGAGAGGGGGAAAGAAAAAAAGGGAGGGATGGAGGCAAAGAGAGACAGGGGGAGGGAATGGAGAAAGGGGATGAAGGAAGGGAAGGAGAAAGGGGAGAAAGAGGAAGAGTGAGGAAAAAGAGGGAGGGTGAGGAAAGAGAGGGAGGGGAGGAAAGAGGGAGGGATGGGGGGAGGAAAGAGGGAGGAGGGAGGGAGGGGAGGATGGAGGGGGGAAGGAAAGGTGTGTGTGTGTCTGTCTGTGTGTGTGTGTCTCCCTGTGTGTGTGTCTCTGTGTCTGTGTGTGGCTCCCCGTGTGTGTGTGTGTCTCCCTGTGTGTGTGTGTGTGTGTGTGTGTGTCTGTGTGTGTGTGTGTGTGTGTGTGTCTCCCCGTGTGTGTGTGTGTGTATCCCTATGTGTAGTAGACTACACTGTCTGTCCCCCTGTGTGTGTGTGTGTGTCTCCCTGTGTCTCCCTGTGTGTGTGTGTGTCTGTCTGTCTCCCTGTGTGTGTGTGTGTGTGTGTGTGTGTGTGTGTGTGTGTGTGTGTGTGTGTGTGTGTGTGTGTGTGTGTGTGTGTGTGTGTGTGTGTCTTCCTTTGTGTATGTGTCTCCTTGTGTGTCTGTTGTCACATCCTGGCCTTAGACAGGGCTGCCATCTCTCATGCTTTGAGCGTGAGAGTCACGCATTTCAGCCAATTCTCACGCTGATGACAGAATTCTCACGCTGTCTTCAGTCCCTGCACAGTTTGTCTCTTTTGCGCCACTTCAGAGAGATCTGTGCGGTCTGTGGAAGAGCGTCGGTTGGCGGCTGTGAGTGTCGTAACATCTCTTCTCTTCTTTCTTGGTTGGATGCACAGCCGCCGACAACATGAAGCAGCCGGAGATAGAACTAACCAGGGAAATCAGTTGTAAAACATGGGGGGACCACAATGAGGCCAAACATCTAGGACAGGGTTCGGCAACCTACAGCACACGGGCCAAATCCGTCCCGTAACCCGAAAAAACACGTTTATTTTCAATTCGTTTTCGCGGAATCAGGGCAGGCGAGCTGACCTGCGAACTGCAGCCAGTCCCTGGGACGCGAGCCGATCTGGGAACGGCAGCCAGTCCCTGGGCACGCAGTATGCCAACTCGATCATTATGGACAAATTGGGCCAGCCATGTACATGTTGTATAACTCTTGACTCTATGCTGATCTGAATGGGCTTAGAATGACCATTTAAGCAAAATTGCCCTCACTTTCCCCATTTTGATTCTTCAGATTAATATCCCTTTGCTCTGTTAGCAGCGTTAAAGTACTTATGAGGTAGAGTCAGGAAAGGTAGCATGTTATTTTTTTTTAGTTTGCTTTAATTTGTTAGTTGATTTTTTGTTGACTGCCATAATTTCTGAAATGGTCTTAAAGTAACTTAACTGTTATAAAGCAGTAATAAGTGATTTTTGTCCAAACTTGCTTAAAATGTTTGCATTATTAGCAGGGCTGCCAACTCTCACGCATTGAGCGTGAGACTCACGCATTTCACAAAATACTCACGCTCTCACACTGATCACAAAATTATATAATGAGAATAGGACCTGTTTTGCTTAACAAATAGTGTAGGAAGGGATTGCAGATGCTGGTTTAAACTGAAGATAGCCAATAAAAACTAGAAAAACTCAGCAGGCAGCATCTCTGGAAAGAATGGGTGATGTTTCGAGTCGAGAACTTCAGCCTGAAGAGGTTGAAAACCAGCCATAAAACACAATGTCTGGACATGTGTGTTATCCAGCTAAGGGCAGAAATCAGAATCACGTGTTCATCTTTATTCATGTGACACCATAATAAATATATTACAGAAAAAATAATTTAATGGGGTGGCACAGTGGCGCAGCGGTAGAGTTGCTGCCTTACTACCACATGGCTTTTCTCTGGATATTCCGGTTTCTCACATATCCGAAAGAAGCGCAGGTTTGTAGGTTAATTGGCTTCTGTAAATTGTCCCTGGCGTGATGGATGGAATTGGTGTATGATAGAGTGCTGGTCGGTGTGGACGTTGTGGGCAGAAGAGCCTGTTTCCATATATATTTTTACATATATATCTTAATTTCATTGAACCATGTATGATTGAATATGTGGCATTATTTTCATCTTGTTTATATATTCAAAGGGTAAGGTTGAAACCGTCTGAAGAAGGGTTTCGGCCCGAAACGTTGCCTATTTCCTTCGCTCCGCAGTTGCTGCCGCACCCGTTGAGTTTCTCCAGCAATTTTGTCTACCTTCGATTCTCCAGCATCTGCAGTTCCTTCTTGAACAAGGTTGATTGATTTATTTGTACAAAACAGTGATGGAAGTCCAACTTTTGCTTTGTTTCTCTGAAATGTTCTCTATATATATGCATAACAGCATGAATATAATCTGATTTCCATACATGAATATAGTCATTCATGTGCTGCACCTGTTGATCAGAGCCTGGCTCTATTGTGGAATGTAATTAGGAATGTAATTTAGCCTTACCTTATTCGTACCTAATCCAATTTAAAGCATAAATGTTGCATTCAAATGCAAGTTAAAAGACTCGTTACAGTATGCACCAGATTGCACAATTTCAAGCTGAAAAATGCAAAAGCTCCTGCACACCTTTGGAATGTGGAAGGAAACAAGAGCACCCAGAGAAAACCCATGCGATCAAAGGGAAAAGGAGCAAACCAAACAGACAGTACCCATATTCAAGATCAATTCCGGGTCTCTGGCACTTTTAGGCAGCAACTACATGACCAATGTACTGCCCCATATTCTTAAACTGAATTAAAACATACAGTAGCTGTAAATGGGGACATAGCGTGACTTAGAGATTTAAGACTGAAAATAGATAGTTATTTTTTTTAGTAACCAAAGTTATCAACGTATAATTTTTTGTGTGTTGGAAAACAAAATATAGTGGCACAGCTGGTAGACTGCCTCACACGCCAGAAATTTGTGTTCGATCCTGTCTTCGGGCATTGTCTGTGTTGAATTTGCACATTCTCCCTGCAAGCGTGTGGGTTTCCCTTCCACATCCCAAAGACTGATTGGCTTTGTAGGTTAACTTGTCTCTGTAAAATTGCCCCTAATGTGTAGGGAGTGGGTGAGGAAACTGTGAATGGGTGGAAGACAAAAAAGCTGGAGAAAATCAGCAGGTGAGGCAGCATCTATGGAGCGAAGGAATAATCATACGCTGAATAATCCATCCACATTTTTGATTGGAAGTGGAAAGAAATAATAGAAATTGCATTCATTGCAACGTGTAAAAAGAGTTGTAAAAAGAGTGTACTGCATTGTAATTTTGCTGCATGTCATTGTGGTATACATCATGTCTTGATTGGTGAATATGTTTAGTTTGTGACTTTATTTGAAGCAGAAATACTATGTGAATGCTTCATTGAGCATAATTCCGACTGGTAACCACGCACTTCTTGGTATCTTTTTGTTTTTTTGTTTATTTAGTTATGTTAAAGTGTGTTTTTTTGTGTTTTTTTGGTGTCTTTATGTGGGGGAAGAGGGCACGGTGCGGGGGATACCGTACTTCAGCCGCTTCCTGGTGAGGACGCGACTATTATTCGAGTCGCGTCCTCGCCCCCCCCCCCCCCCCACAGCGGCCTACCTGCCTGGATTGGCGCGGCCTTTCCTGCCAGGATCGACCAGAGCTCCAGCAGCGGCGCTGATGGACAGCGCTGGAACATCGCGGGGCTGGCGATGCCTTACCGGGGGTCGCCATCTGGAGCCGGAGTGCTGGACCTGCTGCCGACATCCTGGAGCTGCGGTTTGCGGAGCTCCCAACGCGGGCGGCGCTGATTACAACGCGGGGTCCTGCGACTCTGCCCGGCTCGGCCTGCGGGCTCGGGAGCTGCAGACTCCGGCTGCGGGAGGCGGCTGATCCAGGAGGTCCGGGCCGCTGAGGAGGAGGCTGCTCACCGTCGGGGTTCGGCGTCGGCGTTCCACCAGCCCGGCGTGAGGGCCTGAACATCGGGCCACCCGGGGCGGCGACTGCGGGTGCTCGGAAGGCCCCGACCACGGATGAACATGGAGGGGAGGCTGGCTGGACTATGGTGCCTTCCTCACCTTGGTGCCATATATGTTATGTTGTGTTGTGGACTTTCTGTGTTTGTGCTTTTTTTTTTTAAATTTTAATTCAATTTCAATTTTATTTTTAATATGTTTTATTATTTATTTATTATTTATTTTATTATTTCTTTGTGATTTTTTTAATGATACTGCCTGTAAGGAAAATTCATTTCGTTGTCTCAAATGAGACAATGACAATAAATTTGAATACAATACAATACAATACAATACTTCGTCCGAGCACATTATCGCACGCATCATGCAAACCATCTTAAATGACCACCTAAACAGTCATTTGGCAACCTAAAAAGCTGCCTAGGTTTCCCGACTGGCATCAGAGAAAAAAAGTTAAGTGAGAGCCCTGCAAACATGTGAAAAGGTTTTTGTACTGTCACACTGACCTCCTTTGACACCAGTAGAGATGAGAATAGGCGGGAGCCCATTTTCTGGGACTAAGTTAATTGCACTTCCAACTGGACTGCCGATTTGAGCTGTACTACCCAATGATGTAGCTGCGTTCTGAAACAGTATAAAATTAAGACGACTGTGTTATTAATCAAACCTAGTGACATACCCCAACATTTTTTTGCACTTGCAAAATAGATTTATTCGATAAATCCTTTGGTAAACAAACAGGTTAATAATAAGGTACACAAAAAAGCTGGAGAAACTCAGCGGGTGCAGCAGCATCTATGGAGCGAAGGAAATAGGCAACGTTTCGGGCCGAAACCCTTCTTCAGACTGATCGGGGGCGGGGACAAGAAAGGAAAAAGGAGGAGGAGCCCGAAGGCTGGGGGATGGGAGGAGACAACAGGAGGGACTGAGGAAGGGGAGGAGACAGCAAGGACTAACAAAAGGTTAATAATAAGATCCTCCTGTATTGAATGGTGTACTTTGATGGACCACAATACTCAAAGAAACTAAAGTTGCAAAATGTTTGGTACATCAGACCATACAGTGCATTCAGAAAGTATTCAGACCCCTTCACTTTTCCACATTTTGTTACGTTACAGCCTTATTTTAAAATGGATTAAATTATTTTTATTATCATCAATCTACACACAATACGCCAGAATGAAAAGCGAAAACAGGTTTTTAGACATTTTTGCAAAGTAATTAAAAGGAAATAACGGAAATATCACATTTAAATAAGTATTCAGATCCTTTGCTATGACACTCAAAATTGAGCTTAGGTTCATCTTGTTCCTATTGATTATTCTTGAGATGTTTCTACAACTTGATTGGGAGTCAAATTAGTGGTAAATTAGTGGTAAATTAAATTGATTGGACATGATTTGGAAAGGCACACACCTGTCTCTATAAGGTCCCACAGTTGACAGTGCATGTCAGAGCAAAAAACCAAGCTATGAAGACAAAGGAATTGTCCGTAGACCTCCGAGACAGTATTGTGTCGAGACACACATCTGGGGAAAGGCATAAAAAAATGTCTGCAGCATTGCAGGTCCCGTAGAGCACAGTGGCCTCTGTCATTCTTAAATGTAAGAACTTTGGAACCACCAGGACTCTTCATAGAGCTGGCCGCCCGGCCAAACTGAACAATCAGGGGAGAAGGGCCGTGGTCAGTGAGGTGACCAAGGACCTGATGGTCACTCAGACAGCTCCAGAGTTCCCATGTGGAGATGGGAGAACCTTCCAGAAGGACAACTAAATCAACAGCCTTTATGGTAGAGTGGTCAGACGGAAGCCACTCCTCAGTAAAAGGCACATGACATCCCGCTTGGAGTTTGCCAATAGGCACCTAAAGGGCTCTCAGACCATGAGAAACAAGATTGAACTCTTTCGCCTGAATGCCAAGCGTTACGTCTGGAGGAAACCGGGCACCGCTCATCACCTGGCCAATACCATACCTATGGTGAAGCATGGTGGTGGCAGCATCATGCTGTGGGGATGTATTTCAGCAGCAGGAACTGGGAGACTAGTCAGGATTGAGGGAAAGATGAACGGAGCAAAGTACAGAGAGATTCTTGATGAAAACCTGCTCCAGAGCGTTCTGGAACTTAGACTGGGGCGGAGGTTCACCTTCTAACAGGACAACGACCCCAAGCACACAGCCAAGACAACGTAGGAGTGGCTTCGTGACAAGTCTGTGAATGTCTTTGAGTGGCCCAGCCAGAGCCTGGACCTGAACCTGATCGAACACCTTGCACAAAATCACTGCTGGAGCATTTTTCTACATACAGAATTAACTGCAACGAACGAACACCATTTCTATTCTGGTATCTTTTAATCAGATTCATACCTCTAAGGCTGTGGGTTTGGTTGCAACTTCTTTACCAGGATCATGTGATACCGTCAAAGATCGTGTCATAGATGGTCCTCCTGTTGATAGTTTTGCTGCATCTGCAACTTCTCCATTTGGTAAGATTCCATCAGCAAACCAGACTCGCCTTTGCTCCTTTGAGTGAGTCACTAAACACATACATTAGTTAGTCAAAATCCAGCACAATGAACCCAATGTTCTTCTGTACCAAAAATAAAGGGACAATAAAATAACAAAGTTGATTGCATGTATGCTTATTTTCTCAACATAAATCATTGCTTTCTCAAGCCTGCCTTCAATTCAAGTAGGCGAGGAGAAGGAGTAGGAGAACTATCATTAAAAAGGAAAGATAAATAGTTGATGATAAATTAATTGAGAGAATATGGAATAAGGGCATGAATTGGCACAACTTCCTCTTTCCATTCAGCAAGACAGTGGCTCATTTGAACTACATTTTATTGTAGTTGTAACTGCATTTTACACCCTATTCACATAATGAGGGTGGCTGTTTTGGAAGGTTCGATCACTTGAAATTCAGGGCAAGCTAGCCAACTGGTTACAAAACTGACTTAAAGATAGGAGGGAAGTGGCAGGGTGTAGTATTGCAGATTAGAGACTTGAAACAGTTGGTATATCACTGTTTCGACTAATGCCCGACTAATGTTTCGACTAATGCCCGACTAATGTTTCGACTAATCAACCCGACGTGCACAAACAAAAAAATCAAATAGAACAAGTTGACCTACAACTTTAGGCTGTGTGAGCCAAACACAAGAAGAAGAAGAATGATTTGTATGTGAATGGAGATTCAAGATTCAAGAGAGTTTATTGTCATGTGTCTCAGATAGGACAATGACATTCTTGCTTTGTTTCTGCACAACAGTATATAGTAGGCATGAATACAGGACAGATCAGTGTGTCCATATACCGTTATATAAATATATACACACATGGTGACATGGTTAGTAAGTTTGTGATGACGTTAAAATTATTGGTGTAGTAGACAACAAAGAAGGTTATCCAAGATTACAATGGGATCTAATCAACTGAGCCAATGGACCAAGAAATGGCAAGTGGAGTTTAATCCAGCTGCATGTATTCTTTTATGATAGGACAAACAGGGCAGTACTTGCCCTGCAAAGTGTTGTAGGACAGGGAGACCCAAGAGTGCGGGTGCATGGTTCCAATAAAATGGAGACATAGGTAGACAAGATGGTTAAGGGGGCATTTGACATGCTTCATTGGTCAGGCTATTGTGTACAGGAGTAGGCATATCATGTGACAGTTTTACAAGATGTTGGTAGGGCCACAACATATTTAGAGTACAGTGTACAGTTCTGGTCATCCTTTTATAGGAAAGATGTAATTAAACTCGAAAGAGTGCAAAAGAGTTTTACAGGGATGTTTAAGAGAGAACTGCAGATGCGGGAAAAATCAATGGTAGACAAAAATGTTGGAGAAACTCAGCGGGTGAGGCAGCATCTATGGAGCGTAGGAATACATAATGTTTCGGGTCGATACCCTTCTTATCAGATCAAGATGCTTTGGGTTACAAGGAGACTGGGTCTTTTTTCACTGGAGCACAGGAGGCCAAGGGGTGAACTTCGAGGTTTTGTAAAATCATGAGATGATTAGTCACAGTCTTTCCCCAGGGTAGGGGAGAATAAAACTACGGGGCATGGGTTTAAGGTGAGAGGGGAAAGATTTAATATTAACTTGAGGAGCAACGTTTTCCACACACTGTTGTGTATATGTAACGAACAGCTGGGGAAATGGTAGAGGCAGATCCTATTAGACAATAGACAATAGGCGCAGGAGCAGGCCATTTGGCCCTTCGATCCAGCACCGCCATTCAATGTGATCATGGGTGATCATCCCCAATCAGTACCCCATTCCTGCCTTCTCCCCATATCCCCTGACTCCGCTATTTTGAACAGGTAATAGATATAGGCCAGGCACTAGCAAGTGGGAGTAACCTGATTAGACAACTTGGTTGGCATGGATGTTAAACTGAAGGGCTGTTTCCGTGCTGTATAGCTCAATGAATCAATAATCCTTGGTCCCCCAGTAGTTCAAAAATCCCTCAGTTTCAATACATGTAACGACTCGCCATCCACATATCAGTGATAAAGAATTGATTGAAAGATAGTGCCAGACTGTGGCAACATTTTGCAAGTAACATCAAATATTGTCATTATGAACTTCTTGAATTAAAGAACAGCACAAATCTGTGCTGTAACTGACAGACTGCTAATCTATTTAAATGGTAATGGAGTTCCTGACAGCAAGGGAATCCCAAATGACAGAGGAATCCCTGACCTCATGGAGGACTGCACTTACATTATGGTTTCGCCTGCATTTAAGATTGAATCACAGGGAACTACAACACCCCTCTCACCTATCCTCCCTTGCATTCTACTGGCCAATGTACAATCCCGACAAGAAAAGATTGCGGACTTAAGGCCAAGGATGCTTTATCAAAGAGACATGAGAAAATGCTGTGTGCTCCATTAATCATAAGGATTAGACAATTGCATTGGGGGAAAAGGGAAAGGCAACTGCATCCGCTTAATGGTTAACTCTTTGCAGTGCTTGGATGTAGCAGTTTTGTCCAACTCCTGCTCTCCACATCTGGAAAACCTAGCAATGAAGTCCCATCCGTCTACCTCCCAAAGGAATTCATCTCCATTATCACGATTGCGGTCTACATCCCGCCCTAGGCAGAATAAAGTTTGCACTGGCGGAGCCGACTCGTGATCAACAAACACCTGACACCTTTTCCATCAAAGCTAGAGACTTCACCATAGTTCGAAGAAGTCACTTCCTAACTACCACCAATATGTGTTCAGCAGTACCAAAATATTAGGTACACTTAACCATTGCTACTCCACCAAAGATACCTATCGCTCCATTCCTCATCGTTACTTTAGAAAATAAGATCACCTGGCTGTGCTCCTTCTTTCTGTGTAAAGGCAGCGACTAAAGACTTTAGACTCCTTCACTGCTCCAAAGGTCGACAGTAAACTCAAGGAATTGCACATCTCCTTCCATCCCTGTACATTGCAGCCCTCAGGACTTAATGTTGAATTTAATAATCTCAGATAATAGCATTTTGCAGCGGTGTCACTCCATTTCAATTTGTTTCTTTTTTATTTTGTCTCAAACTGCTAGTTTTTAAACATTTAACTTTTGACACTTTTGGTCCACATTCTACATACACCCTCTGTTCTCTCTAGCTCTTCCCTTCAGTACAACTTAACAGACTTGGATTTTCAACTTTTTATCTTAATGGAAGTCCCTGACCTAAACGTTGACTCTGATGTTATTCCCACTAATGTAGCTTGGCCTCATGGGTACTTTCAGCATTTTGTTTTGGTTTTCGAATCCATTTATTCTTTTGCATGCTGGGAATGTTTTTGCAGCCAAATCAGAATGTCATAGAGCTGTATCGCATGGAAATTGGCCTTTCCGCACATCTTATACATGCCAACCATGGATAAGTGGTTTGTCAGCCTTAAACAGGTCCTAAGAAGGTCAGAAATCCGCCTAATGAGTTACCGTATTTCCTGGCAATGAAGATGCTATTTTTTACCCCAAAATAAGGCACGAAAATCAAGAACGATGTTGCTGTACTGAGGAATGAGCTGATGGAAAGCGGCTGTAAAAGGACAGCCCCGCTGGGGGGGGGGGGGTGAAGAGTTCCTTTCACAGCGTGTGGAGTGTCTGGCCCAGGGAGGGAAGTAGCTCAGGTGGCTGCGAGCGGCCGCCAGGGCCGGACAGCGGAACTGGCCGCCACCTCAGCATCTTCTGCCTGCCCACCCGCCAGCCAGCCACGGTGTCCTTCGGCACAGGTGCAACCGGTGGAGGTGGTAGTTGGCGGGTAGCTACTGGGCGGAAGGCTGGCTGCCCCATCCCGGGCTGCTTTGAGGCATTAAAAAATGAAAGTTCCTTTGGCCACAAACAACATACTCCCATCAACTTTCACATGTTCTTGTCTTATTGCATTCAAGTTGCTTTATCCCACTTTGGAACTTTAACCTTCTTTTTATCCATAACAATTTTAAAGCTAATTGAACTGTGGTCACTTGTCCCAAAAGGCTTGTTCATTTCCACTTCAGTTACATGCCCTGTCCAATTCCCTAAATGTAGGTCAAGCTTTGCCCTCTCCTTTGTAGAGCCCTTTACCTATTGCCCGAGTAAACTTTACTGAACTAATTTAACCCACAACACCCATTTAAGCCTTTTTCATAGTCCTAGTCTATATTGGGAACATTAAAATTCCCTACGATGTCAACTCTATTAGTCTTGCAGTTACCTGTAACCTGCCTGTACATATGTTCTTCTAATTCCCGTTAATGACTTGGGACCTATAGTATAATTCCAGCAAGGTGATCATCCCCTTTTTATTTTTCACCTTCACCCATACAGCATTACTGGACGATCCTTCAATAATGTTATCTTAGACTACTGCTGTGATGTCTCATTAAACAATAGAGCAACTCCCCCGATCTCCATGTACATCTAATTTCTACCGTGGAACATTAACCTGCTAGTCTTGACATTCTCTTAACCAGGTTTCCATAATAATAACATCCCAGTCATACGTACATATACGCTCTAGGTTTATCTGCCTTACCAGTCAGGCCTCTAGAATTGAAATAATGTAATTGAACTAAAAACGATCTTTCCTTGCTCCATGCCATTCTCATGCCTCTCCTGCCCATTGAACACAGCTGTCATTGTCTTCTGTACTGACCTCCAGCCTTTGACCTGCCTCACTACTGCATTGCATCCCCATACCAGTCTAGTTTAAATCCTCATTGGAAGTTCTCAGCAACTCATCGGGTCAAATTAGCCATCGTGAACAATGGGTAAATTTACAATAAGGCATACTAGCGCTTATAAATGTTCACTAAAAGATCAGCAATGTAATATGTTCACAATATAATTTCAATGAAAGTAATTGAAAATATTTAGTCTTTGCATCATTATGAATCAAATGTATCAATTTTGATACAGCTCATTAATTATAGAACAGCACAAGTTTAAATATTTTAAAAATCATGCATTTAATATAAGCTTCATCCCTTTCATGTCACATGCTAAAAGCAATTTCATATGAAAATGAAATGTTCTGAATCCCCAAATGAAGTAATGATATTTTAATCCAAATTAAAATGCAATTTGAACTTTATGACCAAGTTCACAAATATTTATAGAAAAGGTAAAATTGCATTTTGAATTGAAACATCTGAAAATTCTTCTCTCTTTTTAGTAAGTAAAGTATACTAAGCTCTCAAGCGAATAAAAAACACTTTATTCGCTTGATAGCTTGGTCTACCCAAATAGGAACATTCTCCAAAGAACAAGAAAATTTACCATAAAAATACCTGAAAAAAATCAGTTATTTCATGTACTGCAAAAATATGTTCAAAATCTATTAATGTGTAAAGTCAATTTCCTGTTTAGGTATTGCAGAGCACTTTTGTACAAAATTAGTGTTACCTTCTGTGCCTGGATATTTGAGAACTCCCACAGGGACCATTACTGTGGGCGGCGGAGAACTGAGTGCCCCCGACGCCTGAGCTTGTTGCAGTGGTGGTATAGTAGAACAATACTCTGCAGGATTATTGGGATTTGGACTTGAAGCAGAGGCGTTAAACATATTTTCCCAAGCTTGAGCTGCAAAAAGTAAGGCAGAAGTCAAAATTAAACTGATATGAAATGTTAAGGAAAACATCATATATTTGTAAAACATACCTTGAGAAAAATGATTTTTTAATGCATTAAATAAAATAAATTAGTAACAACAAGACCCTCGTGCAAATTCAGGATCTGTTATATCATTTTCTGCAGAGCTGAAGATATCCAATTCTTGAAATCTGTTCAAAATATATATATATATATAAGTGATGCGAGAAACAAACTGATAGTATAAATTTTTATAAATTGTGTAAATATGTGCAACCTCCAACTGAACTCATTAGAGTTCTATTATGTGGGTAATCGTATACCTTTGGGTGAAAGGGGGGGGAAGGGTGAAAATTTTTGAGTTCGTTGGGAGGGGGTCATTATGAATCAAATGTATCAATTTTGATACAGCTCATTAATTATAGAACAGCACAAGTTTAAATATTTTAAAAAATCATGCATTTAATATAAGCTTCATCCCTTTCATGTCACATGCTAAAAGCAATTTCATATGAAAATGAAATGTTCTGAATCCCCAAATGAAGTAATGATATTTTAATCCAAATTAAAATGCAATTTGAACTTTATGACCAAGTTCACAAATATTTATAGAAAAGGTAAAATTGCATTTTGAATTGAAACATCTGAAAATTATTCTCTCTTTTTAGTAAGTAAAGTATACTAAGCTCTCAAGCGAATAAAAAACACTTTATTCGCTTGATAGCTTGGTCTACCCAAATAGGAACATTCTCCAAAGAACAAGAAAATTTACCATAAAAATACCTGAAAAAAATCAGTTATTTCATGTACTGCAAAAATATGTTCAAAACCTATTAATGTGTAAAGTCAATTTCCTGTTTAGGTATTGCAGAGCACTTTTGTACAAAATTAGTGTTACCTTCTGTGCCTGGATATTTGAGAACTCCCACAGGGACCATTACTGTGGGCGGCGGAGAACTGAGTGCCCCCGACGCCTGAGCTTGTTGCAGTGGTGGTATAGTAGAACAATACTCTGCAGGATTATTGGGATTTGGACTTGAAGCAGAGGCGTTAAACATATTTTCCCAAGCTTGAGCTGCAAAAAGTAAGGCAGAAGTCAAAATTAAACTGATATGAAACGTTAAGCAAAACATCATATATTTGTAAAACATACCTTGAGAAAAATGATTTTTTAATGCATTAAATAAAATAAATTAGTAACAACAAGACCCTCGTGCAAATTCAGGATCTGTTATATCATTTTCTGCAGAGCTGAAGATATCCAATTCTTGAAATCTGTTCAAAATATATATATATATATAAGTGATGCGAGAAACAAACTGATAGTATAAATTTTTATAAATTGTGTAAATATGTGCAACCTCCAACTGAACTCATTAGAGTTCTAACTTAGTTGTATTAGCATTTCCCTAAATTTCCTGATAATAAATGACAAGAAGAAGCAGTTTAGAAATAAATTTCAGATTGAGGCAGCTGAACGCATGGCTACAAATCGTAGAGCAATGGAACCAGTGGATACAGAAAGGCAGGACTTCTCCTTCCTCACTCACCAAATTAAGTACTCCAATGACAGAGTCACCAATTTACACCATATTTTCAGACACTTAAGTCTCAAAGATGCTCAAGATGAAGCCCTGAGCTTGGGATTTAGTAAGGAAAAGAATGTCAGTATTCATGAAGAATGGCTAATCAGTGAGTTGTAATAGGATGAAAAGATAAATAAACTGCTAGAGAACAAAACATCATGCACAACAAGATGTAGTTCCTACAAATTGTACTTTCTAAAGCAATCTGCTGGGTAAATAGCATAGTGTTTCACACGTAAAAAGTAGCACAATTACAGTAAAATTCGATATTTGACTGCAAAATTTTACAGTATTAACAAGCATGTTATCCAGTTCATTAAAATATTTTCATCACTGCGACACAATGCAAAATAAAAGCTCTCTTCTAATTAGATTCCAGCCATCATTTTATATGCCAGTCAAAGTACTCTATTCTGTGTAGGATATATTTATATTCTCAAATGCACTTTTAACCACCCAGGTCCTAAAATGCTCACGAATATCAAGTTCAACATAGAAAACTTAAAAAGTTTATCACAATTTTGTATATTCATGGGTATATGATGAATAAAGAGGGCAGAAAGTAGAAACACGGAAATGCAGATGCTAGTTTTCACAAAAGGACACAAAGTGCTGGAGTAACTTGGCGTATCAGACAGTATCTTTGGAGAACGCGGATAGGTAATGTTTCAGGTCTGGACACTTCTTCAGACAGTATATTTAATAGGTAAATAAAGCAAAAGGCTAAAAAAAACCTGTAAAAACAAAGACTTGAATTCAACTTAACTTCTTCAGCAAATCATATACACAAGTTTCTTTATTTTATTAATGTTTTATCACATTACAAACACTTTGCACCAAATGTTGCAGCTAGTAGAACTGCTGCCTCAGAGTGCCTGAGATCAAGGTTTGATCCTGACCTCGGGTGTTTGCACATTCTTCTGTTGATTGCATACATTTCCTCCAGGTGCTCTGGTTTCCTCCCACTTCCTAAAGATGTGCAGATTTGCAGGTTAATCAGCCTCCGTAAATTGCTCTGTGTGTAGCGAGTGGATGTGAAAGTGGGATAACAGTATGAACGGGTGATGGACGTGGTGGACCAAAGGACTAATTTCCATACTGCAGCCTCCAATCAATCAATTTCATTTTCTTAAGAGATTTCAAGTGACAAATACCCAAGGATGAAATGCATAGATTTACAGGTATTTGCAGGCAATGTAATGAGTGCTTGATAAATTCGGAATAAAATTCCAGTCAAAATATTATGAACATGAAATTGAGAGAGATGAAATGATCAAGTACTGACCATGAAGGCAATTAGCCTTAAGGCCTATAATGCAAAAACCCAAAGCCAAGTATGGAGCAATGAGATTACCGTCTCCAAATAACTCCAAAGCTTATAAAGACAACAAAATAATTCACTTCAATCTAAATGGCGACAATTTCGCTTGAGGTAAGGCAAGGTTACATATGAAAAGAGCAAACTTCAATAATACCGAATACAATATATACCAAGTACATGACTACACGATCTTAAAAAGTCCTCCAATGATCATATGGATATATGGACTGGGTAAGACATAAATTCAAAAGAGTTTATTGTCATGTGTCCCAGATAGGATAATGAAATTCTTGCTTTGCTTCAATTCTTGCTTTGCTTCAGCACAACAGAATATAGTAGGCATAAATATATACAGAACAGAGATATATATATATATATATATATATATATATATACGCACACACACACACATATATATATATATATATATATATATATATATATATATATATATATATTCACACGGATAAAGTGCAATGGGCTATTAATGTTCAGTGTTTTATTTGAGTTGAGTTTAATAGATTAATGGCTGTGGCGAAGAACCTATTCCTGAACCTGGATGTTGCAGATTTCAAGCTCCTGGCTAAACAGTTCAGCCATGGCTAAACAGTCGAGTGTTCAGCTTATCCATAACAAATGAAACTGTAATTTTCCAATAAGTTTTATAAACATAGAAAAGTGCTAAATTTGCCCAGGAATGCTACACTTTACACATTTCTTATCTAACATAATGAACTAATCCAAGAAGTATAACCAAATACTTCAGTGCCAAATGAGTGTTTGACAGCACTGGGCCTCTACTCGCTAGATAGAGTGGATGTGGAGAGGATGTTTCCACAAGTGGAAGAGTCTAAAACAAGAGGTCATACCCTCAGAATTAAGGCGTTCCTTTAGGATGGAGATGAGAATAAATTTATTTTGTCAGAGAGTGGTGAATCTGTGGAATTCATAGCCACAGAAGTCTGTGGAGGCCAAGTCAATGGATATTTTTAAGGCACAGATAGATTTTTGATTAGTACAGGTGTCAGGGGTTAAGATAGGGATTAGGAGGAAGAGATAGGTGGTCCGAATGGCCTAATTCTGCTCCTATCACTTATGATCCTGAACTTACACTTAAATGCATAGAAACCAAGAACATGTTTAATCAATTTATCTGGAAGCTTGCCACCAAATGACGTCTTGGCCAAACCCTGTTCAATGTTTTTAAATGTACAAATTAAATTGCTCAGGTTTACCATGGACCAGAACGTTCCATCAAGTGAACTTGGCAGTTTTTTATTTGTCATTGACTACCTCAATGACAAAAGACTGAATCACTTCATGACACTGAAGTGATAACGTATTAAACTGTAAAACAAATTGTAAGAGAGTGCCTTGGTTTATTTAATTTGTGAACTTAAACCAACACACAATTATTTCCTAAAATTAAATGTATTTCTAAATTTAAACTACCATTTCTTGAAATTAACAAACAAATATGCTAGGTTTTGGCAAGTAAAAAAGGTTCCAGGTGCTGATTATGAATCTGGGCTTAGCGTACATCTTCAATTACAAACCGAATAAAACAGCACCCTCTTCTTGCTGAGTCTCAACATGCTAGCAAAACCTTTATTATTACGACAAAAACTGTATGCAGTATATACAGTTCCAAGTTTATACTAGAAGAATGCATCACTTTGAACTAGTTCTGGGATGAAAATGCCTTTTAAAATTAGTAAACCTAAAACCCAATGCCAATTTGGAACATACAAATTGTTGACTTTACACTGACTCAAAGATCAAGCTTTGGATCAAATTTAACTAAAACTGTTCTATGCGAATTTAAAAGGATAGAAAGTATCACAATGTTAGTTTGGAACAGGGATGGAGAAGTAAGTATGAGTAACTGGTTGTCAGACAAGAAAGAAAGGAATGTCACGAGGAACATACATCCACCTGGAAAGCATGTTTGTAGCATTCTATTGAGGGAAACTATGGGTCCTTCTAGCATCCTAAAGCTGCTACAATAATGCTTAAAGAATTTAATGACAGATTGCATAAAATTAGTTTTCAATCCCACCAGTTTAGAAAATTGATGAAGTGTTTGAACTGGACAGTTTCCAAAGGATATATTTTTTAAATGATTTAATAAAATAGACTGACAAAAATGAACAGAAACTGAAAGCACCAATTGTGTTTTCAATAGCTTTTTACTGGCTCATGCTACACTGTGTTTGCAATCCACATTTCTTCCTCGACCGCAGAACCATCCAATTTCCCTTTACTAACACTCTCCTCCGCCTAGCGGAACTGGTCCTCACCCTCAACAACCTCTCCTTTGACTCCTCCCATTTCCTCCAAGTCCAAGGCGTAGCTATGGGCACCCGCATGAGCCCCAGCTATGCCTGCCTCTTTGTAGGGTACGTTGAACAATCCCCGTTCCAGGCGTACACTGGCCCTATCCCCGAACTCTATCTCCGTTACATTGATGACTGCATCAGTACAAACTCATGGACTTCATCAACTTCACCACCAATTTTCATCCTGCACTCAAATTTACTTGGATCATCTCCGACACCTCCCTCCCTTTTCTTGATCTCATAGTCTCCATCACAAGAAATAGACTATTGACTGACATTAATTACAAATCCACTGACTCCCACAACTATCTCAACTACACTTCTTCCCACCCTGCTTCCTGCAAAGATTCTATGCCCTACCAATTCCTCTGTCTATGTAGCATCTGTGCCCAATACGAGGTGTTGCATACTGGAACATCAGAGATGTCCTCATTCTTTAGGGGGTTCCCCTCTCCCATCACAGATGAGGCCATCACTTGTATCTACTCGGTACCCCGCAGCTCCGGTCTTGCTCCCCCTCTCCCTAGTTGCAACAGAGACAGAGTACCCCTAGTCCTCACCTTCCACTCCATCAGCCGTCGCATACAACACATAATCTTCCGAAATTTCCTCCACCTCCAATGGGATCCCACCACTAGCCACATTTTCCCATCTCCACCCCTTTCCGCCTTCCGCAGAGACCGTTCCCTCCACAGCTCCCTGGTGAACTCATCCCTTCCCACCCAAACCACTCCCTCCCCTGGTACCTTCCCCTGCAACCGCAGATGACGCAACACCTGTCGCTATACCTCCTCCCTTGACTCTGTCCAGGGACCCCGACAGTCCTTTCAGGTTAGGCAGAGTTCACTTGCACCTCCTTGAGGAAGGACATCCTTGTGATTAAAGCAGTGCAATGTAGGTTCACAAGATTCATCCCTGGGATGGCGGGACTGTGCTATGAGGAAAGATTGAAAAGACTATGCTTGTATTCATTGGAGTTTAGAAGGATGAGGGGCGGATCTTATAGAAACATATAAAATTATAAAAGGACTGGACAAGCTAGATGCAGGAAAAATGATCCCAATGTTGGGCAAGTCCTGAACCAGGGGCCACAGTCTTAGAATAAAGGGGAGGTCATTTAAGACTGAGGTGAGAAAAAACTTTTTCTCCCAGAGAGTTGTGAATTTATGGAATTCCCTGCCACAGAGGGCAGTGGAGGCCAAGTCACTGGATGGATTTAAGAGAGTTAGATAGAGCTCTAGGGGCTAGTGGAGTCAAGGGATATGGGGAGAAGGCAGGCACGGGTTATTGATAGGGGACGATCAGCCATGATCACAATGAATGGCGGTGCTGGCTCGAAGGGCCTCCTCCTGCACCTATTTTCTATGTTTCTATGTTTCCTCCAACCTCATCTACTACATCCCTTGTTAAGATATGGACTCTTATACATCGGCGAGACCAAACGCAGACTGGGCGATCGTTTCGTGGAACACCTTCGCTCAGCCCACGTGAACTAACCTGATTGCCCGGTTGCTGGACTCTTTAATTCTCCATCCCATTCCTACACAGACCTTTCTGTCCTTGGTCTCCTCCATTGTCAGAGTGAGGCTAAATGCAAATCGGTGGAATAGCATCTCATATTTCGCTTGGGCAGCTTACATCCTAGTTGTATGAATATTGATTTCTCTCACTTCAGGTAACATAGAAACATAGAAAATAGGTGCAGGAGTAGGCCATTCGGCCCTTCAATATGATCATGGCTGATCTTCCAACTCAGTATCCTGTTCCTGTCTTCTCTCAATACCCCCTGATCCCTTTAGCCACAAGGGCCACATCTAACTCCCTCTTAAATATAGCCAATGAACTGGCCTCAACTACCTTCTGCGGCAGAGAATTCCAGAGATTCACAACTCTCTGTGTGAAAAAAAGTTTTCCTCATCTCGGTCCTAAAAGATTTCCCCCTTATCCTTAAACTATGACCCCTTGTTCTGGACTTCCCCAACATCGGGAACAATCTTCCTGCATCTAGCCTGTCCAACCCCTTAAGAATTTTATAAGTTTCTATAAGATCCCCCCTCAATCTTCTAAATTCTAGTGAGTACAAACCGAGTCTATCCAGTCTTTCTTCATATGAAAGTCCTGACATCCCAGGAATCAGTCTGGTGAACCTTCTCTGTACTCCCTCTATGGCAAGAATGTCTTTCCTCAGATTAGGAGACCAAAACTGTACGCAGTACGCAATAGTGGTCTCACCAAGACCCTGTACAACTGCAGTAGAACCTCCCTGCTCCTATACTCAAATCCTTTTGCTAACATACCATTCGCCTTCTTCACTGCCTGCTGCACCTGCATGCCTACTTTTAATGACTGGTGTACCATGACACCCAGGTCTCGTTGCATCTCCCCTTTTCCTAATCGGCCACCATTCAGATAATAATCTACTTTCCTGTTTTTGCCACCAAAGTGGATAACCTCACATTTATCCACATTGTACTGCATCTGCCATGCATTTGCCCACTGACCCAGCCTATCCAAGTCACCTTGCAGCCTCCTAGCATCCTTCTCACAGCTAACACTGCCCGCCAGCTTCGTGTCATCCGCAAACTTGGAGATGTTGCATTCAATTCCCTCATCCAGATCATTAATATATATCGTAAATAGCTGGGGTCCCAGAACTGAGCTTTGCGGTACCCCACTAGTCACTGCCTGCCATTGTGAAAAGGACCCGTTCACTCCTATTCTTTGCTGGTCTGCCAACCAGTTCTCTATCCACATCAATACTGAACCCCCAATACCGTGTGCTTTAAGTTTGTATACTAATCTCTTATGTGGGACCTTGTCGAATGCCTTCTGAAAGTCCAGATACAACACATCCACTGGTTCTCCCTTATCCACTCTACTAGTTACATCCTCGAAAAATTCTATAAGATTCGTCAGACATGATTTACCTTTCATAAATCCATGCTGACTTTGTCCAATGATTTCACCACTTTCCAAGTGTGCTGCTATCCCATCTTTAATAACTGATTCTAGCAGTTTCCCCACTACCGACGTTAGATTAACTGGTCTGCAATTCCCTGTTTTCTCTCTCCCTCCCTTTTTAAAAAGTGGGGTTACATTAGCTACCCTCCAATCCTCAGGAACTACTCCAGAATCTAAAGAGTTTTGAAAAATTATCACTAATGTATCCACTATTTCTGGGGCTACTTCCTTAAGTACTCTGGGATGCAGCCTATCTGGCCCTGGGGATTTATCGGCCTTTAATCCATTCAATTTACCGAACACCACTTCCCGGCTAGCCTGGATTTCACTCAGTTCCCCCATCTCATTTGACCCCCAGTCCCCTGCTATTTCCGGCAGATTATTTATGTCTTCCTTAGTGAAGACAGAACCAAAGTAGTTATTCAATTGGTCTGCCATGTCCTTGTTCCCTATGATCAATTCACCCGTTTCTGACTACAAGGGACCTATATTTGTTTTAACTAATCTTTTTCTCTTCACATATCTATAAAAGCTTTTGCAGTCAGTTTTTATGTTCCCTGCCAGTTTTCTTTCATAATCTATTTTCCCTTTCCTAATTAAGCCCTTTGTCCTCCTCTGCTGGTCTCTGAATTTCTCCCAGTCCTCTGGTAGGCTGCTTTTTCTGGCTAATTTGTACGCTTCATCTTTTGTTTTGATACTATCCCTGATTTCCCTTGTTATTCACGGATGCACTACCTTCCCCGATTTATTTTTTTGCCAAACTGGGATGAACAATTGTTGTAGTTCATCCATGCAGTCTTTAAATGCCTTCCATTGCATATCCACCGTCAACCCATTAAGAATCAACCGCCAGTCTATCTTGGCCAATTCACGTCTCATACCCTCAAAGTTACCTTTCTTTAAGTTCAGGACCCTTGTTTCTGAATTAACGATGTCACTCTCCATCCTAATGAAGAACTCAACCATATTATGGTCACTCTTGCCCAAGGGGCCTCGCACAACAAGACTGCTAACTAACCCTTCCTCATTACTCAATACCCAGTCTAGAATAGCCTGCTCTCTCGTTGGTTCCTCTACATGTTGGTTTAGAAAACTATCCCGCATACATTCCAAGAAATCCTCTTCCTCAGCACCCTTGCCAATTTGATTCACCCAATCTATATGTAGATTGAAGTCACCCACTATAACTGTTTTACCTTTGTTGCACGCATTTCTAATTTCCTGTTTGATGCCATACCCAACTCCACTACTACTGTTAGGTGGCCTGTACACAACTCCCACTAGCATTTTCTGCCCCTTAGTGTTTCGCAGCTCTACCCATATCGATTCCACATCCTCAAAGCTAATGTCCTTCCTTTCTGTTGCGTTAATCTGCTCTCTAACCAGCAACGCTACCCCACCTCCTTTCCCTTTCTGTCTATCCCTCCTGAATATTGAATATCCCTGGATGTTCAGCTCCCAGCCTTGGTCACCCTGGAGCCATGTCTCCGTGATCCCAACTATATCATAGTCATTAATAGCTATCTGCACATTCAACTCATCCATCTTATTACAAATGCTCCTTGCATTGAGACACAAAGCCTTCAGGCTTGTTTTTACAACACACCCCTTATACTATTATGCTGAAAAGTGGCCCTTTTTGATTTTTGCCCTGGATTTGCCGGGCCTGGCACTTTTACTTTTCACCTTGCTACCTATTGCTTCTACCCTCATTTCACACCCCTCTGTCTCTACGCTCACACATTTAAGAAACCCTTTCCCTTTAACTCCGTCCTCCACTATCCCATTCGACACCCCACCCCCCTTATTCAGTTTAAAACCACCCGTGTAGCAGTAGGTAGCCCCGGCATTCCCCCTCTCTCTCTCTCTCTCCCCCATCCATGTCGCACTAGCTTCTCATTTTCATTGTACAAACAGCTTACAATGGCCCGTTTCCTTTATCATCGTTAATTTTTTGCATATCTTTCATTAATTGTTTTTTATCTCTCCACATCACCGTCTATATCTCTTCTTTCCCTTATCCCTAACGTCACCCATTCCTTCTCACCAGATATGCTGCCTGTCCCACTGAGTTACTCCAGCTTTTTGTGTCTATCATCGGTTTAAGCCATCATCTGCAGTTCCTTCTTACACAGTTCCATATTTATACCTGCATACCTTTAAAAAAAAAGTACCTACAAAATTGCTGCTTCAAGTGAAGAATTTCAGATCGCAATAACTAAGAAAATCTTCATATATTTTTTTTAAATCACGGACAAAAAAAATCTATGACCTGTCGTACTTGGCCAACTTGAAACTGATTGCTCCTTCTTCATTAACAACTCTTCTCTGCACCCTAGAATTCTAGAACCCTCTGCATTCTAGAATTGGCCACAATACCCCAGCAGAAACTTAGCTGGGATGTGAAAGCAAAACTTAAGGACAGAGTTAAGGATTTAAAAATGAAGTCAGAAAGCACTTTACACGAAATAACCTGAAATTCTCTCCTCCATAAGGCTGCGAAAATTAGATTAACTTAAACCTTCAAGACTGAGTATTTTGTTACACAAGGAAATTAGATGAAAATGAGCCTAGAAAGATTCTCAAAGAAGTGTCCAGGTGCAGATTACCCACAATTTATTTGAACGGTAGATCAGATTCCAGATCCTGTCTCTAACAAAATATTTAAATGGCCAAGAATCATTTAAAAGATTTGTCAAACTCAAAATATTACTTTTAGACAAAAAAACTCAAGTACTTATATGACCAAGGTTGCCAAAGATTTAAAAGGATATGTAAATGTAGTCTATTTCAATGTTTTATAAATGGCCAGAAATAAAGGAAAAGAAACTTACAACTTGTTAGAACAGAATGGCAAGTTACACAAACTCGGGCCTCCTTCATGTCCATATAACTTAGCTTATACTTCAGGCTGCAACAAGCTGCACAGAAAACCTACAAAGTAAAAAAGATGTCAAAAAGGAATTTGCACAAAAATTAGTTAAATAAAAAGTAATACCACTGTTTCTGGACATAGAACGGGATATTTTTAAAGACTATCAATTGGCTTATGTTCATCTGGTATAAACTTAAAATCAAAATTATGTTGAAGTACAATAAAGGCAGTGAGACAATAAATCCACAAATGGAGAATATGTTGCCCACTTCAAATTAGCCTTATTTGTTTCAAAATAGTTGAGCTCGCAAATGAGACAGTGATCCAATTGATTTCTATTCACTCCTAGGTTTCAATAGCAGCACTTGGTATCATTATTACCAAGAAACATTGATTCAATTGCTACCCTCCACACTACACCCCTCTTAAAATAAAACATATACATTATCAATGGCTAAAAAAATTACTAATCTCTCCGCCCGACAATCATTACTGTAGTCTGAAATAGTTTTGCAATTTCATTTTAATTCAAAACTTAGATCTCAAAGTTCAAATTATACAACGTTTTTTAAAATTTGTGTATTTATCGTTGGCATTTCACAATGGTAATTCAAACACATGATGGAAATATTCAGGTGGTCAGGCAGCATTAGCACTAGTGCAGAAAAAGAGGGTCAAAATTTCACGTTGATGAATTTTCTGTATCCACAGACTCTGCCCAACCTGCTGAGCATTTTCAGTTCCCACATGGAACTTGACACCGTGTTGGCTATAGATCAGGCATAGCACATTTGCTAACCACACCACAATAACTTGCAAAACGTTGGTTCTGCCATTTCTGACAATCTACGATTCATAGTAATTTCTTGGTCTGAGGGTCCAAGTCTTCTTTGAAGAAGTCTGCCTGTCTAAAAATTCCACTCATTAAATTGGACAACTACCATATTAGAACGCGACATGATTATTTCACGAGCGCAGTACAAAACTGAGCCACACATCGGCATATGAAAGTTAAAAGTAGTTAATGGACAGTGATCATAAGCAAAAAATAAGCAGATGAATCTAAATATCTAGTTTGCCAAAAGATACATTTGGAATGTGTGCACTTTTGGGATCGATCCTTCTGAATGAAGATGAATCCACTTAAGGTTCCAAAGGAAAAAAATTAAGGGGGCTGTTTGTGTTTAGTTTAGTTTAGTTTAATTTAGTTTAGAGATATTGCGCGAAAACAGGCCCTTCCGGCCCACCAAATCCAACTATCCAGCACACACTATCCAACAGAGATTTACAATTAAACCAAGACAATTTACAATTAAACCAAGCCAATTAACCTTCAAACATGTATGCCTTTGGAGTATGGGAGGAAAACAGAGATTCTGGAGAAAACCCAAGCAGGTCACGGGGAGAACATACAAACTTGATAAGCACTCGTAGTCAGGATTGAATCCGGGTCTCTGGCGCTGTAAGGCAGCAACTCTACCACTGCAACACTGTGCCCCGTTGTTCGAAGTTAGATTAGAACTAAAATCAGAAAGTCACCATAAAAAGAATTTCAGTGCAGCATGAGTGATGTTATCAGGTGAGGGAAGTTACTAGAACTGATTACCAATAATTGAGATACTGGAGATGTTCAAGTAGAATAAACAAATTTATAAATGCCAATTCACATTTGGTTTTTGCAGTTAAAACTTTTTATTGAGGTGGTCGCAAATATGCCAGACAAGGAATCAACTAAACGGATTGCCAGAAGAATTTTTACAAGATTTAGTAAACAAGCACAATATCTTCTTCTTGCGTATGGCATGCACAGCCTAAAGTTGTAGGACAACTTGTTCAATTTGATCTTATTTGATTGTGCACGCCGGGTTGATTGCATTCATCGAAACAGGGTGGACCGCGTGAAGGTTGCTATCTTCCACCACAAAGTACAATATAAATGAATACTAGAATTAGAAGGCTAATGTTTTATGGTTTGCAGATAATACGATATCTTAATTTACCAATCCTTGAACTGTCCCTAAATGCAAGGGAATATACAACAAATTGTGAAAACTTTATCTGGAAAATTGTATTGAGCCTGATCACTCAGTATAGGTAAACAGCTCATGTGACCTAGTTGCAATCCCAACTTTCAATGCTGTTTTCATGGGTTATGCACATTTTCCCAAGGTCCTCTGTTTCCTCCCAATCCCAAAATATGCAAGTTGATAGACATGGGCAACAATTTGTGGTAGGAGAATAAATAGAATTCTAGTAGAGTTGATAATACTGTGGAGAATAAAATAAGTGTGGGATATGTCTGCTGTTGCTACGTGGCTCTATCAGAATAGGTTTGCCAGGGTGAGATGTCTAAATCACGAGATCAAATTTTGTCATTGCCTCACTACAAATCCAATGCAATGTTTTTTGTTAAAGGCTGACATTATGACCCATTTTTAGCTTAATGTTTTTGCAAAAAACATTTTCAGTTTTATTAAGCAAGTCATTTAGATAAGAGGTGATGTTACATACCCAAATCTTTAAATAATAACCAGCTTGGAGAAATAGGAATCTGATTGGATGGAGCAGGAAATTACATTCAAGACAAATTTAGAAAAATCAAAGGAAATGCCTGAATATGGATCAGCATTAGGTCATGGAATTTATTAGATCGCAGAAGATCACACTAAATTAATTAAATAATAAATGTAACAAGATTAACTCAAACAGGTACACTAATCAAAAAAATACAAGAGATATTTTATGCTACGTTGATTTAATCAGGGTAAATAATTGCAATCAGTCGCTTTATGTAAAAAGTTTCATATTGAATTCAGGAGCTGCCTATAGTTTGCCAAAAAACACTGAAGTTGTCAAATCTTTACAGATATGCTTATTTAAAAAGAAACAAACTATATTGGGATAGTTCTTATACAGGGCCCAAATCTTTTACAGACGAACACTTCAAAGTTAAACAACGAATTGATATTACATTCATCAATTCAGTGTTGTTTAACAAGACTTTTTCCTCGACAGTCCTTTGGGATCAAGGGAGAGCTACTTCAACTCAGTTTTCAGGGTGCCGAGATGACTAATAAGGCCACTATGGGCACAGCACACTCTTCCAACTGACAGAAGTGGTGGTAGAAGATGCTTCTGAGATCTAGAGTGACTATAGCAAGCATCCAAAGCACTGAAAAAATAACACCAGTGCTGTCTCCGTAAAGTACTCCAAATTTACCAAAATGTTAAGCAAACCAAAAGTCAATATTCTCTCCCAGACCAACAACCCCAATATTGAATATGACTAGATGAGAATCATCACACCACTTCAATTTCAACTAAAATATATTGCCAATCCACAAAAGGGAGGCATTTAAACATAGAATTTTCAATTATTTAGATAACAAATCATTTAGAAAGAAGTGAAACACCAACCATTTAAATTTTCAGATTAAATAATTTGATTTATGTTGCTGAAGACAATACTTTCGAGATGTTAAATGGGAAATAATTATGGGTGGGAGGGCAATAAATCTTTAAAGCATCCACAAGAGTTTGAATTCAATGAAGGTTAATTGTTGAATTTTAAAACTCTTACCTTAATTCAATCATGGATACAGAATGTTTAAAAGGAACCAAAGAGGTCAGGCATGGACAAAGTTCAAATTGGTATTGGTTTATTATTGTCATCTGTATCAAGATACTGAAAAACAGTTTTGCATGGTATCCATGTAAATTATACCGTACATGAATATAATCATACCAAACATGAGTAACAACAGGTAGTGTAATAGGAGAAAGAAAACAGTGCAGAATATAGTGTTACAACTACAGAGAATGCGTGGATAGAAAAAAGGTGCAAGGTCTGCAACAAGGGAGATTGGGAAATTAGGAATACATCCCTGGTTTATGAGAGGTTTGTTCAACAGTGTGATAACACCAGGGAAGAAGCAGTTATTGAATTTAATGGTCCATGCTTTATAGCTTTTACATCTTCCATCCTACAGAAATGGAAGAGGAAATGACATGGGTATGAGTGGTAATTGATTATATCGACTGTCCTCGAGGTAGAGTGTAGTGCAGTTCGAGGCAATGGTGGTGGGCAGAGTGGGGAGAAGGGGAGGCTGGTCTGCAAGATGGACTCGGCTGCGTCCACGATACAATTTCTTGTTGTTTTTGGGCAAAACAGTTGCGATCATCCAGATAGGATGTTTCCCACATTGCATCTGTAGAAATTGGCTAGGGTCATTTCAGATATGCTGAATTTCCTTACTCTGAGGAAGTAATGGTGTTGGTGGGCTTTCTTGGCCGCAAGAAAGTGTTTGGACCAGTGCAAATTGTTGGTTATATTTATGTCTCGGATCTTGAAATTTTCATTTCAGCACCGTTGATGCAGACCGGGGGTATAACCTGCTCCATAAATTTGATGATTAACTCCTTCATTTTGCTGACATGGAGGGCGAGGTTGTCTTGACACCATGTTAGTAAGCTCTTGATTACCTTACTGTTCTCATTCTCATCATTGTCAAAGATCTGGCCTACTACAGTGGTGACATCGATAAGTCTGTAAAGGAATTTAGAGCAGTATTTGGCTGCAGTGTCATGAGTGTATCACAAGTGTAGTAACAGAGAACACCTCCTTGAGGGACACCGGCATTGAGCTATTTAGTTGTATCGTGGAGGATGTTCCGTTGCCTATCCTTATTGATTGCAAGCTATGAATCAAGGATCCGGATGCAGAGGGTGTTGTATCCTATGTCCAGGAGTTAAGAGATGATTTTGGTTGGAATTATGGTGTCTCAAAGCTGTCTGGAAGGCGTACTACAATCAGCCTCTAAAGCACTTTATGATGTGAATGGACAGCAGTATTTACAAACACCAAAATATATTATTCATCAAAGAAATTCAATCTGTCTTTAGTATTAAAGTATTAAATGTTTAGTATTAAAGCACATTATGCTGTTAATTCATCGCCATTAATTTAAAGTTGACTATTTTTTGGATGCAGCATTATCAATAAACTGCAATAATGATCCATCTTGAAAACGAGTTAAAATGTCCTGGTTGAAAATAAGGATATACTTCATTTGGACTGAAAACATTGTCGCATAAATAGGTCCTATGTGCATGAACAAATGATTCAAACCTCAATTTCAGAAGTGCAAAGTTAAAACTGCATTTAGAGATAATTATTTTTGGTTTATATGCTCACGGTTCTATTCTCATTGGGGATTGGAATCTTTACAAATAATCTTTATTTTGTGGCGGTCCCTGGGGGTTAGGCCACTCCTTGGATCATCCCCCTCGCCTATTGAGGGACAGGGGTGTTGGTCTGTCACTGGGTTTCATAGAAACATAGAAATTAGGTGCAGGAGTAGGCCATTCGGCCCTTCGAGCCCGCACCGCCATTTAATATGATCATGGCTGATCATCCAACTCAGTATCCCGTACCTGCCTACTCTCCATACCCTCTGATCCCCTTGGCCACAAGGGCCACATCTAACTCCCTCTTAAATATAGCCAATGAACTGGCCTCAACTACCCTCTGTGGCAGAGAGTTCCAGAGATTCACCACTCTCTGTGTGAAAAAAGTTCTCCTCATCTCGGTTTTAAAGGATTTCCCCCTTATCCTTAAGCTGTGACCCCTTGTCCTGGACTTCCCCAACATCGGGAACAATCTTCCTGCATCTAGCCTGTTCAACCCCTTAAGAATTTTGTAAGTTTCTATAAGATCCCCTCTCAATCTCCTAAATTCTAGAGAGTATAAACCAAGTCTATCCAGTCTTTCTTCATAAGACAGTCCTGACATCCCAGGAATCAGTCTGGTGAACCTTCTCTGCACTCCCTCTATGGCAATAATGTCCTTCCTCAGATTTGGAGACCAAAACTGCACGCAATACTCCAGGTGTGGTCTCACCAAGACCCTATACAACTGCAGTAGAACCTCCCTGCTCCTATACTCAAATCCTCTTGCTATGAAAGCCAACATGCCATTCGCTTTCTTTACTGCCTGCTGCACCTGCATGCCTACCTTCAATGACTGGTGTACCATGACACCCAGGTCTCGCTGCATCTCCCCCTTTCCCAATCGGCCACCATTTAGGTAATAGTCTGCTTTCCCGTTTTTGCCACCAAAATGGATAACCTCACATTTATCCACATTAAACTGCATCTGCCAAACATTTGCCCACTCACCCAGCCTATCCAAGTCACCTTGCAGTCTCCTAGCATCCTCCTCACACCTAACACTGCCCCCCAGCTTAGTGTCATCCGCAAACTTGGAGATATTGCCTTCAATTCCCTCATCCAGATCATTAATATATATTGTAAATAGCTGGGGTCCCAGTACTGAGCCTTGCGGTACCCCACTAGTCACTGCCTGCCATTGTGAAAAGGACCCGTTTACTCCTACTCTTTGCTTCCTGTTTGCCAGCCAGTTCTCTATCCACATCAATACTGAACCCCCAATGCCATGTGCTTTAAGTTTGTATACTAATCTCTTATGTGGGACCTTGTCGAAAGCCTTCTGGAAGTCCAGATACACCACATCCACTGGTTCTCCCCTATCCACGCTACTAGTTACATCCTCGAAAAATTCTATAAGATTCGTCAGACATGATTTACCTTTCGTAAATCCATGCTGACTTTGTCCAATGATTTCACCACTTTCCAAATGTGCTGCTATCCCATCTTTAATAACTGACTCTAGCAGTTTCCCCACTACCGATGTTAGGCTAACTGGTCTGTAATTCCCCGTTTTCTCTCTCCCTCCCTTCTTAAAAAGTGGGGTTACGTTTGCTACCCGCCAATCCTCTGGAACTACTCCAGAATCTAAAGAGTTTTGAAAGATTATTACTAATGCATCCACTATTTCTGGAGCTACTTCCTTAAGTACTCTGGGATGCAGCCTATCTGGCCCTGGGGATTTATCGGCCTTTAATCCATTCAATTTACCCAACACCACTTCCCGACTAACCTGGATTTCACTCAATTCCTCCACCTCCTTTGACCCGCGGGCCCCTGCTATTTCTGGCAGATCATTTATGTCTTCCTTAGTGAAGACGGAACCAAAGTAGTTATTCAATTGGTCCGCCATATCCTGGTTCCCCATGATCAACTCACCTGTTTCTGACTGCAAGGGACCTACATTTGTTTTAACTAATCTCTTTCTTTTCACATATCTATAAAAACTTTTGCAGTCAGTTTTTATGTTCACTGCCAGTTTTCTTTCATAATCCATTTTTCCTTTTCTAATTAAGCCCTTCGTCCTCCTCTGCTGGTCTCTGAATTTCTCCCAGTCCTCCAGTATGCTGCTTTTTCTGGCTAGTTTGTACGCATCATCCTTTGCTTTGATACTATCCCTGATTTCCCTTGTTATCCATGGATGCACCACCTTCCCTGATTTATTCTTTTGCCAAACTGGGATGAACAATTTTTGTAGTTCATCCATGCAGTCTTTAAATGCCTTCCATTGCATATCCACCGTCAACCCTTTTAGAATTAATTGCCAGTCAATCTTGGCCAATTCACGTCTCATACCCTCAAAGTTACCTTTCTTTAAGTTCAAAACCATTGTTTCTGAATTAACAATGTCACTCTCCATCCTAATGAAGAACTCAATCATATTATGGTCACTCTTGCCCAAGGGGCCACGCACAACAAGACTACTAACTAACCCTTCCTCATTACTCAATACCCAATCTAAAATAGCCAGCTCTCTCGTTGGTTCCTCTACATGTTGGTTTAGATAACTATCCCGCATACATTCCAAGAAATCCTCTTCCTCAGCACCCCTGCCAGTTTGATTCACCCAATCTATATGTAGATTGAAGTCACCCATTATAACTGCTTTGCCTTTGTCGCAAGCATTTCTAATTTCCTGTTTGATGCCATCCCCAACTTCACTACTACTGTTAGGTGGCCTGTACACAACACCCACCAGCGTTTTCTGCCCCTTATTGTTTCGCAGCTCTACCCATACCGATTCCACATCCTCCAAATTAATGTCCTTCCTTTCCCGAGGTCCCTTTGTGGTGTGTGCTCTAAGACTACTGTTTGAACCTGCCTGGCGTCCGGCCTTTTCCTGATCTCGTCCAGGCCGTTACAATTGGTGACCCCGCCATTCATCACACGTCGTGATGGATAACAACGCCGTTGCACTTAAACTCCCTACTCTGTGGACCGAAGAGCCTGACATCTGGTTCCAGCAGGCAGAGGCACAATTTGCTGTGCGAGGGATAACTGCGGACGAGAGAAAATACTTTTACGTGGTGAGAGCGCTTGACCAAGCGACTACGAGGCGAGTTAAGCCTTACCTTAGAGCCCCCCCGTTAACTAACAAATATAGGGGTTTAAGGAATTCCTTATCAGGAGGTTTGGCCTTGGTGAATCTCAGCGGGCAGCTCGGATTCTCTGAATGGACGGTCTGGGCAACCCTCCTGGAGGACATGCCGTCTGCTCTCCTGGAGGACATGCTCACCTTAATGGGGGACCACGAACCTCGTTTCATATTTAAATTTGCTTAACTGCAGCAGCTCCCGCCCGACATCCGCCTGCAGCTCACCAGGGATCCCTTAACCGACATGCAGGCGCTGGCCGAGCAAGCCGACGAGCTGTGGATGTTCTTAGAAGAACGACCTGGAAGCTCTGGCTGTCCTTCCCGTGGTGTTGGGAGGCTCGGAGCAGATCGGGGCCGCTATCCACCGCGTCTCCGCTGCTCACAGTCGGCCCCCACGGCAAAATCCGGCCGCCATCGGACATTCCAATGCAGACACTTTCGTTGTCTCTTAATGCATTTCGTTGTCTCTGTACTGTACACTGACAATGACAATGACAATTAAATTGAATCTGAATCTGAGACACGTCTTTTCAGCAGGGCCCGCCTGCAGTTCCACCCAACGACAGCAGAGGTCGCTGATGTTCAACACAGCCAAATTCGCTTGCAGTTCCACCAGACGCCAGCAGAGGGGGGTTGGTGCTATTACCATCGTTGCTGGGGAGCTGCGGCAAGGCAATGTCGCCCACCCTGTTAATTCCCAGGAAATAATGGGGCCGGTCGTCAGTGATTCCTTCAGTGGACGGCAATATTCATCGCGTCTTCGCCTGGGATCGCCGCCCTGGGGGTCGATTCCTCGTGGACACTGATGCGGAAGTGAGTGTTCTGCCTGCCTCCATCGCTGACATCCATGCGGGCAAACGGGGCCCCATCATCACCGTGGCGAACGGGAGTGCTATTCCCACATACGGAATTCGCACCATCTCCCTCAACTTTGGTCACAACTGCTTTTCGTGGGAGTTCGTCATCGCCGACGTTTCCCAGCCGCTGCTGAGCGCTGACTTCCTTCGAGCGGATTTTCCGGACATCCTTGAACCCCACTTCCGCTCCTCCACCCCCAAGCACGGGGTGGTGCACCATATTCCTACTACCGGCCCGCATGTGCACGCCCGGGCGTGTAATCTTGCGCCAGCCAAGCTTCATCTGGCTCGGGAGGAGTTCCACCTGGTGGAGGCGATGAGCATCGTGCGTCCCTCCGATAGCACATGGGCGTCACCGCTCCACATGGTCCCTAAAGCGGGAGGAGGATGGCGCCCGTGTGGGGATTACCGTCGTCTGAATGATTCCACCGTCGCCGACAGGTACCCGGTCCCACACATTCAGGACTTCAATGCCCATCTGGCCGGAGCATCGGTGTTCTCTAAGGTGGACCTCTTACGAGGGTACAACCAAATTCCGGTCCACCCCGACGATATACCGAAGATAGCCATTATAACGCCATTTGGACGGATGCAGTTTGGTTTGAAGAACGCTGCGCAGGCCTTTCAGCGGCTTATGGACTGTGTATGCCGCGGCCTGGATTTCGTATTCATGTACTTGGATGACATACTCGTGGCCAGTCGCTTGCGGCAGGAGAACTGCATTCATCTCCGTCGGCTGTGTCAGTGCCTCAGCGATTTTGGTTTGTCCATCAACTTGTCCAAATGCCGAGGTGGCTATCGACTTCCTCAGCCACCGCGTAACTCCACAGGGGGTGGTTCCTCTGCCGGCCAGGGTGGACGCTGTCCGCAGGTTCCCCCATCCGACCACAGTTAAGGGTCTACAGGAGTTCGTGGGGATGGTCACCTTTTATTACCGTTTCTTGCCGGCAGCGGCCGCAGTCATGCGCCCACTTTTCCACCTGATTGCTGGTCATCGCAAGGAGGTTGAGTGGTCCGACGAAGCAACAGCGGCATTCGAGAGGGCTAAGGAGGCACTGGCTGGGGCCACAATGCTCGTCCACCCATGTGAGGACGCCCCTGCCGCCCTTAAGCTTATGAGGTAGACGCTTCTGAGGTTGCGGTTGGGGCAGTGTTGGAGCAGCTCGTTGACGGATGCTGACGGCCACTCGTCTTCTTCAGCAGGCATCTCAGTGGTGCTCAGCGTTGTTACAGCACTTTCGACCGCGAGCTCCTTGCCCTGTACCTCGCCGTACGCCACTTTCACTACTTCCTAGAAGGGCCTTTTACTGCATTTACGGCTCACAAAACACTAACCTTCGCGCTCGCCAAGGTTTCAGACCCGTGGTCTGCCCGGCAGCAGAGGCAGTTGGCGTATGTGTCCGAGTACACCACCTCCATCCATTTCGTTGAGGGCAAGTATAACAGGGTGGTTGACGCCTTATCGCGACCTGCAGTTCACGCGGTTCCCCAAGTCGCTGAGGGTATTAAATATTCTGCCCTGGCAGCCGCTCAGCTGGTCGACGAGATGGCCGCCTATCGTACGGCAGTTTCAGGCCTGCAGTTGGAGGACATTGACTGTGGTCCTGGGGGCGCAACGCTGCTGTGAGATGCCTCCACTGGACTTCCGCAACCCATCGGCCCCATCGCCTGGCGGCGCAGGTTGTTTGAGGTGCTCCATGGGCTTGCGCATCCCTCCATCAGGGCGACAACGGCCCTGGTAGCCTCCCGCTTCATGTGCACGGGCTGCGGAAGGAGGTTGGACATTGGGCGCGCATTTGTATCCCGTGCCAGACTGCCAAGGTGCAACGACATGTGCGCGCGCGTTGCAGGAGTTCACCATCCCTCGCCAGCGGTTCGACCACATTCACGTGGACATCGTGGGGCCGCTGCCGCCGTCCCAGGGCATGGCCTATCTGTTCACTGTCGTGGACTGCTTCACGCGGTAGCCTGAAGCCATTCCGCTACATGATTCTTCAACGGCCACTTGTGCACGAGTCTTGGTGGCGCACTGGATCGCCCGGTTCGGTGTGCCACTGGACATAACATCCGACCGGGGGCCTTAGTTCACGTCGGAACTTTGGTCGGCCATGGCACGCCTCCTGGGGGTGAGGAAATATATAATAAAATTGCTCAAATGATAAGTTCTGAAAGAACTTGTATTAAGTTGCAAGAGAAAAGCTTGGAGTTGGGGCTTTCAGAAATACATGCCTCCACAAAGAAATAAAAACAAAGAACACACACAGGAGAACAGATGGCTTATCACAACATGGAAATATTGATCTGATGGGCACCATCCTTCTTCCTTTGTGACACCTCTTCCGAGCTCGGGTGTATCATTAAGGCAATTTATGGTTGTCTATGTTGGATTGTAGGCACCAAGGCTAGATACTAGATCTGTAAATTGGTTTGTGCTGTTTAAATGTATTTATGTTGGGATAAGAGATATGGCATAGGTGATGGTTGTGTGGCCTTTGCAAAAGGATTTCTTATGTTATGGAAGACTGAGAATGTAACTCTGTTTTGATCTAAGCCAAACGATTGGGGTTTGCATATAGTAATCTTCAAATTGCTGTGTGGAATGCTTTTGATAAGAAGTTGTAAAGAGGCCTTACATTCTTTTCCTACAGAGATAGAAGGGGGAGGTTGTAATACAAAATGAAATTAGATCCGAGCTTGGGAAGAAGCAATCAAGTGTGACAGTTAATGGCCTTTATGTGGCTGGAGTTGGGAATTGTGCGATTAGAAATAACTTAAGTCTTTACCACTTTGTAAGAATGAGGCAAAACTCATCTTTAATCTTTGTAATCCATAAGTAACTGTATTTTAACTATGTGGTTGTAAGGAAATTAATTGTGAAGTGTATTGTGTTTAATTACGATTGTAAGTATTAGACTTTGTTTAAATCTGAAGTTTTAGAAATCTTTCTTTTCCAAAAGTGAAAATATGTTTTGTATGTATGTGTTGTGTGATTGCTATATTATGTGTATATTCTGAAAAGTATTCTGTGAGAATTAGTTTTATATCTGTGGTTTTACTTTATTGAAATAAAATGATTTTGAGCAAAGAGGTTGAAGAAACCAGAGGGGAAGAAGGTTGTAAGGGGCTGGAAAAGGGAAAATCATGTGACTATACGTGTTGTCAATCAATGGAAAGGATTTAGTTGATTGGTTAATGCAAATAAGTTAAATGTATGGTAAACCATAATGATTGGTTAATAGTTTGCTACTCCTTTTGTACCATCCTTGTCTTTTACCTATATAAAGTGTTACATTCATGCCAAAGTCAGTAGTTCTTTCGACCTGCTCCAGAGTTTCTAACTCTGTGTTGGAAGGTTTAAAGAATTATCCAGTGCTGTCAGAATAAAGAATTGATTTTAGCAGCAATGGTTTGAATCAAGTTTTCTTGAATTAGACTGGCAAAAAGAACTCATTTTAACAGGGGTTCGCCTACACCACACAACGGCGTAACATCTGCAGGTTTCACCGCCAACTCAAGGATGCCCTGAAGGCACGGCTGAATGATCCGGACTGGGTTGACGCTCTCCCGTGGGTTTTGCTGGGGATTTGCACTGCACCGAAAGAGGATTTGGCCTCCTCCTCCGCCGAGTTGGCATATGGCTCTATGTTGACAGTGCCCAAGGAGTTCATCCCACTGGCATGGGGCCAGGTGGAGCAGCCTTAGGACACTCTGCAACGTCTTCGTCAGATGGTGGGCAAGCTGGCACCGGTGCCCACATCTCGTCATGGGTCCTTCCGTCCGCACGTTCCCTCTTCTCTGGAGGACTGCCAGTTTATCTTCCTATGCAGGGATGCTCATTGGACACCTCTCCAGCGGCCGTACGAGGGTCCCTTCCGAGTCCTAGAGCATGGCTCATCTACATTTGTCCTGGACATGGGGGGTCGGCATGAGACTGTTTCGGTTGCACGGCTGAAGCCGGCGCATATTGACATTGATCAGCCGGTGCTGGTAGCGAGTGCGCCCTCCTTTTAGGGTACCTCCTTCTCTGGCTACTCCGTCCCCTGCACCTGTTGGTCAGTTGCCTGTTCCTGTGCCGGGCATGGTATGCACCCGGGCTGACCGCCGTGTACGCCCTCCTGTCCGTTTCGTGCCTCGCGTACTTTGGGGGGGGGGGTGGGGGCCTGTGGCGGTCCCTGGGGGGTAGGCCACTCCTTGGATCATCCCCCTCGCCTATTGAGGTACAGGGGCGTTGGTCTGCCACGGGGTTTCCCAAGGTCCCTATGCGGTGTGTGCTCTCGCTGTGAGATTAAAGATTACTATCCAGGCCGCTATAATTTTCACTTATAAAATAGCTTACAGTAAAAAGAAAACAAAAATAACCATGTTATTGGGCAAAATCAGCCCATCGCAACTCTTCTCCGGGTGGCAACACCAGCAGTGGCTGCCTCGCCAACAGTCTGTCTGTCCTTTTTTTATTTTCTGTTATATTTAGTACGTGTTAAAAGTATGTTTTAGTGTTCCTTTGTTTGTTTTATGTGGGGAGTGTGGGGGGGGGGGGGGGGGGGTGGGTGGTGGATTTTTTTTTTCAATCTCTTACCTCTACAGAGATGCGATTTTTATTCCATATCGCGTCTCCATCCCCACTGCGGCCTAACATCGTGGAGTTGGCGGCCTTTCCTGGAGACCAACCCAGCGCTCCAATCCGCTGTGATGGATGTTTATGTTAACTTTTATGTGGTTGTGTGTCTTGTGTTGCTTTTCATTTAGTATGGCTGTATGGTAACTCAAATTTCACTGTACCTTTTGGTACATGTGACAAACTGACCTTGACACCATGAAATTAAGTATTCTAATATTCTATGGCTAAAGTCCCAAAACGACATTGAGAGAACAGTTGAGAAGAGGAAAACTAGGCCTAATCTGAGGGGTATAGTCAAACAAGTAGTTGAAGTGTCAGCAGAAGGGCATTATTGAGAGGGTTTTTATTGAGAGGGTTAAAGATGGACCAGAAATTAAAATACTCAATTAGGGCAAGGCAAATTTCAATATTATAAGATAGGACCTGACAAAAGTAGACAGGATGCGGCTACTTAAAAGATAAGCCTACAATGGACAAGTGGTAAACATTCAAATGTGAAATCATGAGAGTTCAGGGCCAACAGTTTATCATCCTTGCAGATCCAAACCCAAGGAATCTAAATGTGAAGAGATAGAAAGCTGGATATAGAGCCATAGACAATAGACACAAGGTGCAGGAGTGGACCATTTGGCTCATCGAGCCAGCACCATCATTCACTGTGATCATGGCTGATCATCCACAGTACCCCGTTCCTGCCATCTCCCCATGTCCCTTGACTCTGCTATCTTTAAGAGCTCTATCTAAGTTAAACCTTGGGCCAGAGGCCCTAAAATGAATAATTCTTACCTGTATTCAGATAATTCCAGTTGCAATGAGGTGGGAAGGGAGAGGGGAGGGGTAGGGGTAGCAGTAAATTGCTGGAACATATTTTGTTAAAAAGGGGATATTAGATATCTTAGCGAGTGAATACATCCCCAGAGTCCGATAAGATTATCCCAAGCTGTTATGCGAGGAGATCGCCTGGATGCCAACAATGATTTGTAATCTTTATGGCCACAGGTGACTAGAGGAGAACAAATATACCCTTGTTCAAAAAGAGCAACAGCTACAGTGGATTCAGAAAGTATTAACACCCCTTCACTTCTTCCACATTTTGTTATGTTACAGCCTTATTTTAAAATGGATTAAATTCTTTTTTTTTAAATAATCAATCTACGCACAATGCCCCAGAATGAAGAAGCGAAAACAGGTGATTAGAATTTTTTGCAAAGTAATTAATAAATAACTGAAATATCACATTTACATATGTATTCAGACCATTTGCTATGCCACTCAATATTGTGCTTAGGCTTATCCTGTTTCCATTGGTTATCCTTGAGATGTTTCTACAACTTGGAGTTCACCAGTGGTAAATTAAATCGATTGGACAAGATTTGGAAAGGCACACACCTGTCTATGCAAGGTCCCACAGTTGACGGTACATGTCAGAGTAAAAACCATGCCATGAGGACGAAGGAATTGTACATAGACCTCCGAGACAGGATTGTGTCGACACAGATCTGGGGAAGATTATAAAACAATTTCTGCAGCATTGCAGGTCCCAAAGACCCCAGTGGTCTCAGTCATTCTTAAATGGAAGAACTTTGGAACCACCAGGACTTTTCATAGAGCTGGCCACTCTGAGTTCCTCTTTGTGGAGATGGGAGAACCTTCCAGAAGGACATCTATATCTGCAGCATTCCACCAATCAGGCCTTTATGGTAGAATGGCCTGCGGAAGCCACTCCGCAGTAAAAGGCACATGAAAGCCCACTTGGAGTTTGCCAAAAGGCATGAGATACAAGACTCTCTGGTCTGATGAAACCAAGATAGGCCTGAATGCCAAGCATCACGTCTGGAGGAAACCAGGCACCGCTCATCACCTGGCCAATACCATACCTACGGTGAAGCATGGTGGAGGCAGCATCATGCTGTGGGGATGTATTTCAGCGGCAAGAACTGGGAGACGAGTCAGGATCGAAGGAAAGATGAAAGGAGCAAAGCCCTTGATAAAAACTGAAATGTAACAAAATGTGAAAAAGTGAAGGGGTCTGAATACTTTCTGAATGCACTGTATAAACCAGTTAATAACAGGTCAGTAAATCCAAAATTAAAGGTAGGAACGTGAATGGTAAAATTGTAGGATCCCATCTGACCAATGTGATTGGATTTCTCATAGAGATGACAAAACATATTGGTGCAAGCAATGCAATGGATCAGTAAGGATTTTGACAAGTTTCTAAAGTGGTTGGAAAGATTAAAGCCCTTGGGATCCCTGGCAAATTGGATTGATTTTGTGATTGGAAGCCCATAACCAGTGAACTATCACAAAGATTTCAGATTCAGATTCAAACTTTTTCATTGTGCAGTGTACAAGTACAGAGACAACAAAATGCAGTTAGCATCTCACCCAGAATAATGGAACAGTAAAATATATATATATATTTACAGTAGCAGTAGTGCAATTTTCGGGGGGGGGGGGGGGGAGAGATCAGTCACTGGGGGAAGGAGTGTCCTTCCCCCAGGAGGTGGTGACTGGCAATCACCAAGGTGCAGAGTTTATGTAGGGTAATAGCCACAGGGAAGAAGCTGTTCCTGAACCTGCTGGTCCGGCGACAGGGAGACCTGTAGCGCCTCCCAGATGGGAGGAGGGTCAACAGTCTGTGGTTGGGGTGAGAGCAATCCTTGACGATGCTGCACGCTCTTCGCAGACATCGCTTGCTCTGGACAGTCTCAATGGAGGGGAGTGAGGAACCGGTGATGCGTTGGGCAATTTTCACCTCCCTCTGCTGTGCTTTCTGGTCGGAGACAGAGCGGTTGCCATATCATACTGTGATAGTTAGTAAGGATGCTCTTGATGGCGCAGCAATAGTTCACCAGAATCTGAGGAGACAAATGGACCTTCTTTAGTCTCCTCAGGAAGAGACGCTGGTGAGCCTTCTTGATCAGTGTTGAGGTATTGTGGATCCAAGAGAGGTCATCAGAGATGTTGACCCCCAGAAACCTGAAGCTGGAAACACGCTCCACCTCCGTCCCGTTAATATGGATGGGGGTGTGAGTGCCACCCCTAGACCTTCTGTGGTCCACAATGAGCTCCTTGGTCTTCTTGGTGTTAAGGGCCAGGTTGTTGTCAGCGCACCATGCTGCTAGGAGCTGGACCTCCTCCCTATAGGCCGACTCATCGTTGTCGCTGATGAGGCCAATCACCGTTGTATCATCTGCATACTTGATGATGGTGTTAGCACCATGTACAGGTGTGCAGTCGTAGGTGAAGAGGGAGTAGAGGAGAGGGCTCAGCACACAGCCCTGTGGAATGCCGGTGTTCAGGGTGAGGGTTGAAGAGGTGTGGTTGTCTAACCTAACAGACTGGGGTCTGTTGGTTAGAAAGTCCAGTATCCAGTTGCAGAGGGAGGGGTCGATGCCCAGGTCGATGTGTTTGGTGATCGGTTTGGAGGGGATAATGGTGTTAAATGCTGAGCTAAAGTCAATACACAGCATTCTCACGTAGGTGTCTGTTGTCGAGGTGGGAGAGGGCGGAGTGAAGTGCCGTGGAGATGGCATCCTCCGTACTCCTGTTCTTGCGGTAGGCGAACTGATAGGGGTCCAGTGTGGGAGGTAGGCAGTCTTTGAGGTGTGCCAGGACCAGCCTCTCGAAGCACTTAGTGATGATGGGAGTAAGTGCAACTGGGCGAAAATCGTTGCGGCTCGCCGCAGTGGAGTGTTTTGGCATGTAGATGGAGGTGGTTTTAAGGCACGTAGTGACAGCTGCTTGGGCAAGTGGCAGGTTGAAGATGTCAGTCCAGACGTCTGACAGCTGCGCAGTACAGGCCCTGAGAATGCGCTCGGGGATGCCGTCAGGACCAGCAGCCTTTCGTGCATTAATCCTGCTCAGTGTCGCATACACGTCGATGGGGGTGATGTGAGGGACTGGTGATCTGCAGGGAGCACAGCCTTGATGGCCATCTCTTGATTGTCCCTGTCAAAGCGGCCATAAAAGTGGTTAAGCTCCTCAAGGAAGGAGGCGTCGCTGGATGTGGGGGTGTTGGTGGATTTATAGTCCATGATGGCCTGGATGCCTTGCCACATGCGCCGGGGGTCGGAATTGTTCTCGAAGTGCTCCTTGATCATTAGCTTGTAGCTGTGCTTGGCCTTCTTGATGTCCCTTTTCAGGTTAGCCCTGGATGAACTGTAGGCTCGAGCATTGCCTGACCTGAAAGCGGTGTCACGTGCCTTCAGCAGTAGCCTGACCTATCTGTTCATCCATGGCTTCTGATTCGGGAATGTTGTCACCCGTTTGAGGGAGGTGACACTGTTAATGATGGAGTTGATAGTCCAAAATGGAGCAGGTACAAAGATTTGTGCTGGGACCCTTATTAGTTGTTATATATGTTATTTGGATATGAATGCAAGAGGTACAATTACTAAGTTTGCAAATGACATGCAAATTAGTAGCACTACTGAGGGGAAGGAGGATAGCTATAGGCTACCAGTTCACACTATTTAGTTGGTAGGATGGGCAGAGCAAAGGCAAATTAAATTTAATCCTGATAGGTGCTAGTAATGTAATTTGTAAGAACTAATCAGGATAGGCCCTACATCATGATTACTGAGACCTTAACATAGAAACATAGAAATTAGGTGCAGGAGTAGGCCATTCGGCCCTTCGAGCTTGCACCGCCATTCAATATGATCATGGCTGATCATCCAACTCAGTATCCCGCACCTGCCTTCTACCCATACCCTCTGATCCCCTTAGCCACAAGGGCCACATCTAACTCCCTCTTAAATATAGCCAATGAACTGGCCTTGACTACCCTCTGTGGCAGAGAGTTCCAGAGATTCACCACTCTCTGTGTGAAAAAAGATCTTCTCATCTCAGTTTTAAAGGATTTCCCCCTTATCCTTAAGCTGTGACCCCTTGTCCTGGACTTCCCCAACATCGGGAACAATCTTCCTGCATCTAGCCTGTCCAACCCCTTAAGAATTTTGTAAGTTTCTATAAGATACTCAATCTCCTAAATTCTAGAGAGTATAATCCAAGTCTATCCAGTCTTTCTTCATAAGACAGTCCTGACATCCCAGGAATCAGTCTGGTGAACCTTCTCTGCACTCCCTCTATGGCAATAATGTCCTTCCTCAGATTTGGAGACCAAAACTGTACGCAATACTCCAGGTGTGGTCTCACCCAGACCCTGTACAACTGCAGTAGAGCCTCCCTGCTCCTATACTCAAATCCTTTTGCTATGAAGGAGCAGAAAGACCTTTTGTGTGCAAGTCCAGTTATCCCAGAAGATAGTAGTATAGATACAAGGTGAAGAAAGCATTGGGAAACTTACTTTTATTAACCAGGATATAGAATGTGAGCAGGGAACTTATGATACGGCTTTACAAATATTGGTTAGAACACAGCTGGAACACTGTGCAATGTTCTAGACATCACATGAAATGAACCCGAATTACACCGAAATTAAGTGAAATTGAAATGCAGAAAATGCTAACTGGAATGAAGGAAAGATTGAGTAGGTTGTGTTTATTTTTCCTGAATCAGGAAGCTGAGGGAACTCTTAAGAAATATACTAAATAATGAGAATAGTAGTAAATCTGAGAAGGATACTAGGACTGCTTCTATCGGGCATACAAGGACTTCAGGCTGACCATCAGCCTGAACAAGACGAACGTCTTGGAGCGGGATACAGAGGCGCCGCTTGTCATCACCATCAACGACTGCGAACTTGATGCCGTCCATCAGTTCACGTACCTCGGCTCCACCATCACCGACAACCTCTCCTTGGACACAGAGATTGATAAGAGAATTGGGAAGGCAGCTACAACTCTCGCTCGCCTCACAACTCGAGTGTGGACCAACCCAAAACTGACAGTGAAGGCAAAGATAGCAGTCTACAACGCTTGTGTCATCAGCACGCTGCTGTACGGCAGTGAGACATGGACTACATATGCCAAGCAGGTGAGAAAACGCAACACCTACCACGTGAGAAGCATCCGCCGTATCCTGGGCATATCCTGGCAAGACCGAGTGTCCAATGCCGAGATCTTGTCTCGTGCTGGCCTTCCCAGTATGTACGCTGTACTCAGGCGGCAGACTGTGGTGGTTGGGCCATGTCCACCGGCTGGAGGATGGCCGTATTCCAAAAGATATCCTCTATGGAGAGCTGACATCTGGGAGGAGAACCATCGGCCGCCCCCAGCTACATTACAAGGATGTCTGCAAGAGATATGAAGGCGCTCGACATCGATGTGGAGTCCTGGGAGAGCCTTGCAGCTGACCGCACGAGGCGGAGAGGTCAGCATCTGAACCAACATCTCAAAACGGGGGAAGACAAACTGTTGAACGCAGTGGCAGACAAGCGGGCACAAAGAAAGGAGCACAGCAACTTCAACAAATGTGACTTTTGCCAGAGACTGTCACTCCCGCATTGGTCTCTTCAGCCACAAGCGACGCTGCTCTAGCCGAGGTTTGGAGCAAGCAGCCAACAGCTAGGATGCATCACCCATGGTCAGTCATGATCTAGGGGGCCTACGGATGGAGTAGTAAATCTAGATGGTAGATCTAAGACCCTAGGAAAAGCTTTTCCCCATTCAGAGAAAGATTGGAATTTGGAATGCACTGCTTGAATGGCTGATGGAGGCACAATATCTTAGTGTTGAGATGAGCTTGATTTCCCAAGACATGGAAAACAATGGACAAATTGCTGTTAAATGGGAGTAATATAGTTAATTGAAAGGCAGCATCCATATAGTGGGCTGAACAACATACTTCTATGTTATATCATTTTATGAATTGGTTGGTATCGGCTGATAAACATGGGAAATCAGGAAATGAATATCCTGATGTAGTCAAGCAGATAACCTAGATGGGTAATAAGCAAAAAGGCAAACAATAATACTAGAAAGGTGAAAATGGTAAAAAGTTACATTTCTCTCAATTTTATTTCTGACAATACCATTTCTGAAGTAGTTTTGCTGAAGGATCATTAACCTGAAGCATTAGTTTGGTTGTTCTTTTCATAGGTGGTGTCCAACCTATTCAGCACCTTCAGCATTCAGCCTCCCTGTTGGATTGCAACCTTATCGTGGTCGGAGAGCTGTGTGTCTCAGTGACCCCTAGAGCTATGCGGGAGACTAGTCTCCTGTTAGGGTCTCCCATGCTGGACAAGTCGAAGGGTAGAGGCGAGACGAAGAGCGATCCACTGGTCCTCCAGGTTGGAGGTTGAGCACACGGCTAACAACCCTGTCTCACAACACAAATACGTTACAGAAACAACAACTGAAGAAATCAACACTACTGGGCATGATGGACTTCCAGGGCTATCGACTGATGCTAGGATGAATGTCAACCAGACAGCATCCCAAGAATAGCCCTGCACTGGACACCGGAAGAGAAAAGGAAAAGAGGGAGACCCAAAACCACCTGGTGTTGAACTGTAGAGGAAGAAATGAAAACAATGAACCTGACCTGGGATAGTGTCCAGAAGCTAGTCCAGAACAGACAAGAGTGGAGGACCTTCGTTGCTGCTCTATATGCCAGGAGGCATAATAGGCAGTCACTACTCAGCATTCAGCCGACTTTAAAAATACATCATAAAATGAGAGTATCGTGTGCTCAGTTTCTGAACTTGAATGGTACAGAAATCCATAAAAAATAATTTCAGACACAATGCTGATGAACTTTATGCTGGACTTTACCCGCGAGATGAGAAAGATTTCTATTTCTAATTCTAAAAGGTTTCTAATATTTTGCCTTCCAACTATGTAACAGCTAGTTTCAGCAATTTCAAATGCAATAAGTTTTCACAATAGAAATCCAATAATTCAGCAGCATCAGGATTTTCATGACGAACAGATGCTTCATAACTTCATGAATGTTATCTCAGCAACATTTTTGACTCAATTTATATTGTTACACAATATTACATATTTTCTAAGAAACCCAGTGCCTTTAAAGAATGTGGGAAACAGAACCCACTGAGTTAAGAGTCAAAGAGCTAGAAGGCACAGAAACAGGCCATTTGGCCCACCATGTCCAGGTTGATAAAATTGGCATATCGGGTTAGACCCATTTGACTGTTAAACCGTTCCGATCTGTCAAAATGTCTTAAGTCAAAATTGTATCTGCTTCTACAGCTTCCTCCGATAGCTTATCCCAGCAAGGACTACCCTTAGTAAAAATGGTGCCTGCCCCCCCCCCCCCCCCCTCCCCCTCCCCCTCACCCAAGGTCCTTTATAAATTTATCCATTTGCCATCTTCCCACCTTTCCATCTGAACTAGATCCTGGTGCAAACTTAAAAAATCTTCCTCAGTGTCTGTCTACTGTACCACCAATTCTGGTGCCATCTACAAATTTACAATAATGTTAACTGCATTGTTAGTGTATATAACAAAACAGTATGGGATCCAGCACAAACCCCACACCCAAGGTCAAAGGCCTCTAATCAGAAAACACCCCTCCACAACTACGCTTTGACTTCTTCCTCCAAGCTAACTTTGCATCCAGTTAACTAGCTTACCTTGGATCCCATGCAATCTAACCTTTCAGACAAGCCTACCACACAGCATCTTGTTAAAGGCTTTGATAAGTCCATATAGACAACATCCACTGCCCTGCACTCATCAGTACCCTTGTTGCCCTCTTTAGCTTTGTGATATTGTCCACACAAAAACCCGTGCCAACTATCCCTATAGTCCAGGCCTATCCAAATGCTGGTAGATCATGTCCTAAGAATCTTCAACAAGTTTCCTTCCACTGACCTCAAGCTCACCAGCCTGTAGTTCCTTGGTTTGTCCTTACTATCCTTGTTAAATACGGTACAACATAGGCTACACTCTAGTTATCTGGAACTTGATCTATGGCTAACTATGCAAATATATTTGCAATGGCCTCCTGGGTATTCTGGACCTATATACCCAGAAGGTCAAAGGATGGTACACAAAAATGCTGGAGAAACTCACCGGGTGCAGCAGCAAGGTCAAAGGATGCACTTGGTTAAACCCTAGTGGTTTATTCACCTTAGTTCGCTTTAAAACTGCCAATACCTCCTTTGACAATTCATATACATAATCCAAGACACTACAAATCCTATGCCTCAATTCCTTAGCTTACATGCTCTTCTCCATAAAAACAACCCAGTCACTTTTACTCTAAATATACCTGCAGAATCTTTTGGGACTTTCCTTTACCTTGCCTCCCAGATCCAATGTATGTCCTCCTTTTGCCAGCCCCATTGCTTTCTTAAGTGTACTCCATTATACTCAGTGAAATTAGCTTGATCTTGGTTGTCTAAAAAGTATCCCTTTTTCTGACCAGAGCCTCAATGGCTCTCTTCAATCAGGGCTCCATAAACTTGCTGGTTTTGCCCTTCACCCTAATGAGAACATGCTGCTCTGTAATCTTGCAATTTCATTTTTGAAATAGTCCCACATGCCATCCATCGCCTTACCTGCAAACAAGCTTTCCCAATCAATCTCTGCAAGTTCCCAGTTAATATCTCCAAAAATTGCCCTTGCGCCAATTTAGGATGTTAATTTGCATGCCAGCCTTTTCTTTCTCCATAACTACTTTAAAACTATATAATTATGGTCACTGGTCCCAAAGTGCTCGTCCACAGATACTTCAATCACTTGCCCCACATCGTTACCTAAGAGGTGATCCAGTGTTGCACCCTCTCTGGTAGCACCTTTATATACAGTTTAAGGAAGCTTTTTGTAACACCTTAACACTTTGAGTGATACAGCCAATTGTTTAAAGGGAGTTTAAAACAGGAATGTGTCAAACAGAACATAGTGAACCAAATTAAAAATTGAACACCAAATTATTGGAGTTTTACAGTTTTATAAATAAACTCAAAATATCCACGAGATAGAAATTCCCCAGGAACCAGGAGGTGGTAGTGGGCAAAGAGTGACATGAAAAAGAAAGTGTAGCAGAAATATGCCACAATGCATTTTCTTGTGCATCACCATGTTTTATAAGTAGCAAACTAGTTCGTACTAAAAGTTATTTTTTCATGGTCACTGAAGCAGCTACATTTACAAATCAAACTAGTATATATCCTCTGGTAGTTTCCCTAGAGTGATGTTCCATATGATTAACAAATTCAAATCATGTTTATATCAGATGACTGCTTAAAACACAAGGAAACTGTTCATACAACCAGAAAGACCGCTCACCTTTCCACAAGCTCTGCAATGATGACGTCTCTTTGTGAATGTAAACTTCATTTCACATTTCATGCAGTTTGGTGCTTGGGAATCCGGTACCCATACAGGAGCAACATCACCCAAATTTGTAAATGGCTTTTTAAGCTCTCCTGCAAACTGCCCAATTTGCAGGTCATTATTTGGACTTTCAGTTTCCAAAACATAATCCGAGTTGATATCTTTAGAACCACCAGTATAGCACACTCCAGAGTCATCAATATCACCGCTGCAATCCGGAACTGAATTACAACCATTCAAAGCACACAAGCAGGAATCTTCAGGCAGTTCGGCTTTATCAATAAAACCTATATTTTTATTTTTTGTGTTTTGTGCAAGGTTAGTTGAGCCCAAGTCATTCAATAATTGGTTGGACAAAGGTTTTGGGATTTGTAGTTTCAAATTCAAAGGTTGCTTGGGTCTGGCACCTCCAAATGGAATACTAGGGGATTGTGCATTATTTAGAGCTATTTTTTCTGCATCATCCTGTGCGCCAGTCTCTGTGGCAGATGGATTAGGAGTGTTAAAATAGTTGTCTCTCAATTGATCTGTAATATCTGTAGAAATACTTAATCTGGTCAAATCATTCACCACTCCAGATTCCACTGCACTGCCTTCTTGGTGTTGAATGAAATAATTTTCTGATTTGCTCTCCTCTCTTTCTTTCTCTTCAGTTACTGAATCTTCCTTTAAAGTCAAAGATTTAGAAACGCAGGCCACTGTTGATTTAGGAATTGACAGAGTTTCTAATACATCACACGAATAGCAAGATGATGACGCCATTGTTTTCATGTCAGCACACAAGGGGTTCAACCCTTGCAACCAATCGTCACTAGACACAGATTCTGTTGTTGTTTTTGTTAGATCTAAAACAATCTCACCATTATTTCCTTCCAATGCTTTATGATCAACTTGCTTCATGTGTTGGGTTAACTGATCAATTGTTGCATCAATCCCAGTTGATGACATTCTGCTTGAATGGCAAGACAGATCAGTGGTATATCCCTGCATGAACAAAATGTCACTAGTTTTTTGGCAAACAACCATTTCATCATTTAGTTTCATTGTACTGTTACAATTTTCATTAAAATGGTGCCCATCATTTTCATAATTGCCATTATTTGAGGAATTACATTGTACTGTAATCAGATGTGGCTGCTTATTGACACCACAGGGCCCAATCTGTTGAGTGTGCGCTCTCTCAGAGTCCATTTTCGGCACCGTCAAATTATCGATATCACCCAATATCAGTGTATTAGCTAAATCATCTAAATCCTCTCCACCTTTTACAACAAAATTTTCAACCTGCACCGACTCATCTTCAAGTTCAGTAACTGTATCGTGTGTGTCCGTTTTTCGAGAAAATGAATCAATTAATTCGTTTATTTCAGCAGCACCATCCAATTTAGACAATTCACTCTGTTCACAAATAACTGATAAATCCTCAACACTCCAAGACTCTTTTGAAGTTGGTGAAAGATTTTCCAAATCGGCAGGGTTCGTTAAACTATCAGATGACGATTTCTCAGAAAACTCATCTGTACCGGGTGCATTCAATTGTTCAATACTTTTCATTTTAGTAGCCTTCTCGGTTTTGACATTCATGGCAGAAGATAATGGTTCACTTTGCAGATTTGAGTTTTCTACCAAACAACTGTTAGCATTTAACGTATTTTGACTATTTGCATTATTGTCTTCTATAAGATCAGTACACTGTTCTAATTGACTGTCAGAATTCTGAACAATTGTCCCAAATATACTTGAAGAATTCATATCTTCTGAAAGAGCCAATTCCTTTTCACAAGCAGGCTTCACAGACGATTTAAAATTTGGCCAATGATCACAATTGCCTTTGCTAGTCACCAGAGCTTCTTCATCATTAATCCAATGTACATCAAGTCCAAGGTTTTCTGTGGCATCAGTTCCATTAAGAAAGTGATCTGCTCTCCCCAAGACTGAAATCTCCGATTTGGGCGAAGAACAACATTTTAGTTTTGCTTGCACTTCACTGGAAAATGCTCCCACATTCACATTAGACAAGGCTGGATTTAAAGAAAGCAGGTGAGAAGGTGGATCCAAAATCTGACTCCATTTTGCCTCAAATACCGTTGGGGACTCGGTTTCATCTGGAAGTAGAAAAAAAAAACAATTGGACGTTACTACTTAAAGTATGTTTATTTTATTAATTTATTTTTGTAAAATGCATAAAACTCATTCAGTTGAATGCGCTCTCTTGGTTATTGTGGTGAAGGGAACAAGGCAGCTCGGGGGTGTGTAGGAGAGAATTTGAAGTATCCAAACAAGGCAAAGTTCAAAGTACTCGCTGAGTGGAACTTTAACTTGTATTTATTGATTTCACATTCATTTATGTCAAAGACCCTAAAACAAAACAAATTTTTGTAAATCAATGATTTATTTGAAATAACACAGATGCTTTAGCCGATTTCAAATGGAGCATCGACTAGGACTTTTTATTAAAAACGTAATATTTAATAATGAAGATCAATTGTCCCAGAAGAACAATCTTTAAAATATTTATTCACTACTTCAAAAAAAATAACACATACAATGTCCAGTCAAATTTCGTTCTCCATGTCACAGTATAAAAATATTTAAAACAAATTAATGAATATTTTAAAACATTAAGTAAAAATAACTGCCATTTAATCTGCTGCAGCTCTCTTTATATATATATATTTTTTTTTTAAAACAGCAACAGACCTATTCTCTGGTCATACATATAACCATTCAAGAAGTTACAAAACCAGAAGTTACATCCCCAGATTCCACTTCTACCACATTTAGCAAGACACACCCAACCCTAAATTTCTGCATTTGGCATTCCTCTGAATCACTTTCCTTTATTCCTTTTATAATCTAAGTTTAACCCTTGATTGTTAACTCACCAGTGAAAACACTTTTCCTGATAAACGTTATCAAAGCATCTGAATTTTGAGCAACTAATAGATCTCCTTGTAACTTTCCCGGTCAAATGAAAAGTGGCCAATTCTTGATTTTACTGGTTTAATTAGTGATTAGGAGAAACAAAGTGCAAATGCTTGAAATCTGAAATAAAACACAAAATGCTGAAAATACACAGATCAGAATTTATGAAAAGATATTAATGATGAGTGTTAGTTTAAAAATAAAATTTTGGAATAAAATCTGAAAAGCCAGAAATGGAGCACACAGATCAATGATCTAAAAACTATGTGTTAAAATAGTGAAAGACCAATAAGATGGAATGTGTAAATCTAACGGATGAACATTCGCAGGACCCAGACCAGAGGAGTGGTAAAGTAAGTCTTTACTAAAAGCAGAAGTAGATCATACATTCTTCAGCTTGATAAGATCATGGTTGATCTTATCTCTTGTCCATGCTCTCAATAAACTGTAAAATAACTTTCAAAGGGCTGCTGAGAAAAAAAAGGCTGGCCCACATCCTGATGCTATCCACCAGCTTCTGCAGTCACCAGTTCTGCCACTTACTTTAGCATCACCAAAAAATCTTCTACCACTACTTCCACTGCCTCAAACTACAATAAAACTTGCCTCACAATTTGCCTTTATTCCAAAAGTAAGATCCAATGTCTAAACAAATGTATATTTTCCAATCATCACTACCTTTTATGTCGTCAGAGCTATTCAAAGGACCTTGACAAGTATGGACAATTCAACAATATAGAAAGACCCTGCAAACAACAATGGGAACAAAATAAATGAATTACCCACTTTAATTGTACAGTGAAAGATACTGTTGGATAAGACTTAAGAAGAACTCCCCTGCTTCATTTTAATATTATGTTAAACTGTATTATCTGGCAAAAGCTGACTACATCTCATTTACATGATAGAACTCCAATGACGAACATTCCACCATTTTAAAAATATCAATCCCCAACATCTTCCCAAGCAAGAATAGGAAAAGCATTGCCTGTCCCTTTTTATTTATTTGCCTAAATCATAGACAACGGTTTAAAATCCATCAAAAAGTAGCACTCCATCTTTTCATAAATACAAGGACACTTCAACTGTCTGCAGGCATACAGCATCCAATGTGACGGTTGTTGGACGACTAAATAACATCAAAAACCACAGCCATCCAACAGTAATAGTGGTGCCGACAATTCAAATACTGAGGGCAAAGCTGAAGCATCTGCAATGATCTTCAGCTGCCGTGCCAAGTCAATTATCCATCTTGGTTTTCTCTCCAATTATCTGAACGTTGTACTAGGTCAAGGAAAAAGAACCACATAATGAATTGCACCTAGTGTGTGATGAGTGGATGAGAAAATAGGATAATAGAACTAGTGTGAACGGGAGATCGATGATCGACATGGACCCAGTGGACCGAAAGGCCCGTTTCCAACTAAACAAAACTTTTTTTCTCCAGATTTCTATGCAGCATGATCCAAACAAGGACATAGGAGGAAGGAAAATAAAGAGAAAAATATGACAATGACTTCCCTAGATATCATAGCACGACGTAATCAGGTGCAACACAAGAAAACTAGGTAAAATTGAAATCAACACAAAAGATTCACCTGGCTAGACTTACACCAATAATAATAACAACTAGACCAAGTGGTACCGGTTGGGTCCCTGTCACTCTGTGTATGAAACGGGCGCCGACCCGAGCCATGATGCCCGCCCACCTCATTGCGACGTCATCAGTCGAAGCTTAACAGGCAGTTTTGTCTTTTTTTTTTAAACCTTAATCACCAATGTCGTGAAATATAGCATCAAATATTAAGTGAAGCTGATCACTGCTTAAAGGGGGAAAATAGGAGTCAGAACGGCAGGCCTGGTCCCCCAACGCAATATTCTACCATTCATCCATAGCCCCCACGGGAGGCCTGGTCCAAGCTGAGCGTCTCCAATACAACCCGTTCCCTAACGCAATATTCCACCACTCACTCGTTCACCCAATGCAACCCGTTCCAACGCAATATTTCACCACTGACCCGCAGCCCCCAACTGCGCATGGGCAGTTCATTTCCCTTATCCCCCAACACTCCTTCCCCCTCCTCTTCATCCTCCCTCTTTTTAAACATAAAATTCACTAACTTTTCATTTTAAAAAATCCAATTCCCTTGCCCTGCCCCTGCCCGTTACAATGTTTCAAATTACAGGACTCAGTACCCTGTCTTTGTAACATTGCAGCGGGCAGGGCAGGGTAATTGGATTTTTTTAAGTGAAATTACATTTTTTAATTTAAAACGGGTCGGCACCCTGGTTCTGCATATCTGTGAGCGGATGGCAGGCCACATCTATCATGTGTACACATGGATCCCGCCCCGGATGGCAGGCATCATATAACGTGTTCACAGAAGGTGCGCTGCCGTGCGGGCGGCTTTGCGCAGGATGCGGTATGGCCAGAGCTCAGCGGGCCAGATGACTACGTGGAAAAAAATCCGCCTGCGGACCGGATGATTTCAGATTACGGGCCGCATTCCAACCCTTGGTTTAAAATGTGAATAACTTGTAAAATATGCCATCAATCTGAACCACACCACACCACAGGACAATGGTGAGTAAGGTGGTCCAAAAATTGTAGCGCTACCATTTTGGCCTGTTTCAGGATCACATTCCTCACAGACACGCACCATCACAGACACACACACAGAAATTAAAACAAACAAGGTGAGAGTTTTAGTAATATACTAGACCAAGTGCAGACCCGTTGGGACAGCTCCCCCAACGCAGCCGTTCCCTACCCGTAGCCCCCACGGGAGACGTGGTCCTCCAACTCAAGCAGCTCAGGAATCAGCAGTGCGGCTGTTTTTAAATGGCGTCTTTGAGGCTAGATGCGGGCGTCAGCAGCCGTTATGGTCGCTGGCCAGCAGGAGGCGACTAAATGAGTGGAGGGAGGTGGGGGGGGGAGAAAGGATTTGATTAACAATGTGTACATAAACACGACAAAATTTAATGAGTGGATACTTGGAATGAAAAGTGAAATCTCTATCGAAATGGAAAAAATCAGGGCGTTTGTGGGTCGGGTGTTGGCGTAGCAACGAATCAAAGGCTGGCAGCCACAAGACAGACAGACTGTAACAAGTTACTTTCTGGGAGTAAATCATCTCAGATCCACAACAACACTGCAGGGCAGAATTTGTTTGTCAAATCAATCTCAGCTTATTCATCAAGGTTCTTTTTTTCATTCTTTCTGTCCTTTTGACAAATAAAAAACGTATTTATTCCCCATCTGCACATGGCACAATATTTGAATCTTACAAATGGTTTCCCTCTTTCAGGTACATCATTCCAAAACTGTTACAAATACCTCAGACCAGCCTACCACTTCAATATTTACACTTTAAAAAAAAGTTGGGTACAAAAGTTGTCGACTGGACAGAGCAACGGGAGAAGCAGGCAGCGGTGGTCGAGTGGATAAAGCCACAGCTGACAACAAGAAACAGCAGCATTGGAGGGAAGCTCGCTGGTGCATCTTGCAAGTCGGGAGCGGGGTTTACAATGCCACCTGTGGCCGCTTAGGGAATTTCAACTGAGCTCTCGTAATTTTGTCCAGATTATAGGGGGCGGACATAAATTGTTTAGGGAAGAAAAAAGTATTCAACCTGTATAGCATTTGAAAAAAAAACCACGCATGTTACAAAAGTGAGCTGTTAATAATCTTTCCAGAAGAATGCATTCATGACTGAATGCTAACGACTGTGTTGTATGAAATAGGTAAAGTGATCTCATTGTCTCCTGTAACAATGAGATCACTAAATATTTCATTACACCCGTGACGGACTGAGCCTTCAATCTCACACAGCAATGCTGCCTGTAATGAATCTGGGTATACATTGCTATCATGACCCTTTCTAACAACCATGCCACTTGTGCTTTCCTGGGAAAGCATCCCAACACAAATTGAGGTAAGTTTGTGGAAACTTTGCCAACCGCTTGAAATTTAATTCTATATCCTAATTTATAATGAAGCCTGAAGGGGCTGTCCCACTTGGGTGACCTAATCCGCGAGTTAAGAATAGTGTCTTCGACCTTCAAGCTCGAGGGAACTCACTTGGAAAGCCTCGAGCTGGATCGACCGTCCGCGTTGAAACCACAAGCTGGATCGACTGACCGCGCGCGCACACACACACACACACACCGCAAAGGTGGGGGCCAGGGAAAGCGGAGGAGCGAGAAGGGAGGGGGGGGAAGAAGGGAAGAGAAGGGGGGAGAGAAGGGGGGGGGAGAGAGAGGGGGAGAGAGAGGGGGGGGGGGGCGAGGAGAGAGAGAGAGAGAGGGGGAAGGGGGGAGAGGGGGAGAAGGGGGGGGGAGAGGGGGGGGGGGAGGGGAGAAGGGGGAGGGGGAGAAGGGGGAGGGGAGAAGGGGGATGGAAGAAGGGGGATGGAAGAAGGGGGAGGGAGGGAAGAAAGGGGGGGGGAAAGGGGGAGGGAGAAGGGGGAGGGAAGAAGGGGGGAGGAAAAAGAAGGGGGGGGGGGAAAGAAGGGGGGGGGGGGAAAGAAGGGGGGGGGGGGAAAGAGGGGGGGGGGAGGGGCAATCAAAATGCCCGGTCAGGGAAGGAGATTGCCTACGGATGCCCTTGACTGCCTGTAACTAAATAGCGACCCCACTCCACTGCACTAAGAGTTCAAAAGAACCATGCCAACCAAATTTTACTAGCGGAAAATTTTTCAACATGCTGAAACATTTTCCGCAACCTAGCTGAGGCCACGAGTATTCCGGAACTTCCCTCGAGCATGAAGGTGAGTTCCAGCGGCCTCATAGGACCTCGTGTCGACTATGCTGAGAGTTTGAAGGTCGAAGACACTCTTCTAAACTCGCAGATTAGGTCGCCCAAGGGGGACAGCCCCTTTAGCTACCCTGGTAACAATGTTTAGCAAAGCACACATTGCTTTGACATAGTAGGATACAAAAGAAAGCAAGTAGTACAAATAAAAAAGAAGGCTGAAAAGAGAGGTTTCTATAAATGTTGAGAAATGGAATGATATAAAGACAAACTTGTTAAAAGTTTGCCTACAGAAATAAACAAACAATAAAGAAATGAAAAAATTAAAGCAGCTTTAGGAGCCTCTTTTATCCACAGAAAGGATGTTTTAAAAAGGAAGCATTCAACAAGAATGACAGTGGATATAATAAAAGCAAAACAAATGAAACGAAAAGCATAAAGTGGTGTTATAGAACTTCAATAAAATGACCCTGCTGACTTTTACACCTAAGGAAATTAAAGAAGTAATAAATTTCATAGCTTCCTAGATTCAAAAATCTTGCCCTTGTATGCAAGACAACAAACATGAATATTATTTCAGAATATAAGGAGAAACCAATTTATCAGTTCAGGAAATTACCATAATGAATCATCAGTTCAAATCAAAATTCCCCCTCTCCAAAATGATCCTGATTTCCCCCTCTCCAGATCTTAACCAGCTGAATATTTTCAGCACTGAAGTCTTGTGTTTTACTGGGCAGACCACTTGACAAGTCTCAGTTGATCAAGAGATTTAGCTTGGTTGACCAGTCATAGAAATTCCATCTGATGGCTTTCAATATGGGGAAGAGTGAAGTTGTCTGCTCGATATCACAGAATGAAAATCAGTGATGTTTTTCATAATGGGTAGAATCTTGAGCTGTCATGGAGCAAAAACATTGAAGGACAGAAGGTAGACACAAAATGCTGGAGTAACTCAGTGGGTGAGGCAGCATCTCTGGAGAGAAGGAATGGGCGACGTTTTAGGTCGAGACCCTTCTTCAGACATTGAAGGATAGATCCTGATTGCATACATTAGGTGCCAAACTTTAAAGAACAAATAGCTTTTTAAGTACAGCGGTGTATTTCGAAAGAATTATACCCAAGCTTATGATTGAAATTATGAACACGTAGCAAAACACAAATTGAGTAGATCAACAATTTCCTCTGACAGTAACTCAAAACAAAAAAAAACAACCATTAAACCCTGAATCAAACCATTCAGACGTGAACCATGATGCCATTTTTTGCTAGTCTACTAGAAATGAGGATCATTTTGAAAGGCTATAAAATAAAACAATCAATTGAAACAAGACGACCAAAATTGATAATTGGACATTGGCTAGAATGGGAAGTGGCGGCGCTGCCTTGCAGCTGCGGCTCGCCTGCAGTCCGTTTGTCTTTTCTGTTTTTGTTTTCTCGTCCCGTTTTTAGTTTATTTCGGTTTATTTAGTTGTGTATGTGTGGGGGGGGTGGGTATAACATGTTTTTTGACTTCCTTCGGTGGGGGGGTGCGACCTTTCTTGCCGTATCCCCCGTCTCCGTGTCCGTCTGCGCTGAGGCCTATCGCGGAGCTGGTGGCCTCCAACTGTGACCGACCTCAAGGCTGCAGAGGCAGAGCCAGGACTTACCAACGTGAGGCTGGCTGACTTTGAGGCTGTGGTTGCGGTGCGACCCAACTTCCGACCCGACTTTGGAGCCTCGGAGGCTCGGCCGCGGGCCAGTGGACGACATCATCGGGAGCTCGCAGGTCACAGGTGGTGACCTGTTTTCCGGAGCTCCCGCAACATCAGCTGCGTCCGCTGGACTGGAGGGTTGCAGCTTTGACCGCCCCGGGCTGCGGAGTTTGAACCGGCCCGTTTGCGGAGCACGGATTCAGCAGCGGGACTTACTTACCATCACCCGGCGGGGTCACAACATCGGAGGCTTGGATTGCCTCAGCGCAGAGGGAGAGCAAGGAGGGAAGAGACAATGACTTTGGGACTTTAGACTGTGTTGAGTGTTTGTTATTTATTCTATGTTATGACTGCAGGCTAAACCATTTCGTTGCACTGAAAAGTGCAATGACAATAAATTGAATCCAATCCAATAAACTGACAATACAGTTTGCATGAGAACTGAATAAGCAAAGGGCTGAATTATCTGTTCCTGTTTTCCCTATGTGCCAATTATTAATGGCCATCCACATTGTTATTAGGTCAACTATGCAAAAGAGATACCATGAGCAATACTAATTTAGTTCTGTTATTATGGAGTTCCATGCAAATGCTGCCATTCAAAATTGAACTGGGTTTTATAGTGACTGGTGAACTGAATTACTCAAACATTTTATTGTTCATTTTCATCCACACAACAGCTACTATGTCCTAGCCATGTGGCAGGGGTGCAGAGAAGGATCCATCCATTTCAAGTATACTGTAGCCAAAATGGCACACTTTTATCAGTGTCTAGGGTGGAAAGGACAGCGAGTGTATACTGCATACATTAAAAAAAATCTGAAACTTGATGACATGGTTGTGCAATGGGGACAATCATGAATGGAACTGAGCAGATGGATTGTAGGAGAACAAATAAAAGACAGTAACAGATTATAATGAAATAGTGAGGAGAAAACACAAGTGTCTCAGAATTATTTAAAGTGCACAAACTGGGTATCAAAGCGAGGACATCAGAAGGTGTCTCAGATTGCAACAGGATCCAAATAAACTGGGGACCCGACCAGGAAATGGCAGATGCAATTGAAGCACCTCACACTTATCTATTTAAATTCCATCTGCCACTTCTTGACCAGGTCCCACCTTTGTTCCAATCATCTTCCTAACAAAATCCCCCCATGCCTATGGCTACGTCAGAATTTCCCTTGCTTCTCCCCTTTTCCAGCTTTCTTCTCTCCTTCACAACAATCTAAAGGAGGGTCTCGAAAAGAAACGTCACCCAATCACATTCTCCAGAGATACTGCATGACCCACTGAGTTACTCCAGCAATTTGTGACGATGTGATTTAGAAAATATGTAATTAAGCTGAAAAGAATATAGAAAAGATTCACGGGGACATTAGCATAAATGGAGGGCTTTGATTATGAGTGGTTGGATACGTCGTCTTTTTTCCCCTGGAGCTGAGGCGAGAGTTTAGGGGAATCTAAAATTAGATGGTATAGATTTAACACGAGAGGAGAAAGATTTAAAAAGAGAGTCAAAGTTCAATTTTTTCCACAGATGGTGATGAATATATGGAACAAGCTATCAGATAGAGCTGTAATGCCAGATACAATTACAACCATTAAAAGACATTTGGACAGGTAGATGGATACAAAATGGTTTAGAGGGATATGGGCCAAGCACAGGCACAGGTAAACCTAGCTCAGATAAACATCTTGGTGAGCATGGATGAGATGGGCAGCAGGGCAGATTTCTATGCTGTAGAACTCTAACTAACTGGGCCATTTTACAGTCATCAGGCAATGATAAGCAGATACATGGCTAGATGGAGTTGTGTCCAAATTTGTGAAAAGCATCAGAAAAGAAGGCATAACAGTTGAATGTCCAAGAAAATTGCATTGTGATAAATACAAATGATCAAGACGATAAAAGTGGCAAGAACTCGCTCAATACCAGAAAATTTGCAGGATTAAAAACAGTTATATGTTGAGTGCTGAAAGGATGGTACACAATCAGGATAAGATGAGCATCTGCACTGTACAGCAGGACCTAGACTTAAGGCCTTTAAAGCTAATGCAGAGATTTTAATGGAACATCATCATGCAATTGGGAAATACGTGGACCTTGATAAGACTATTACTGAAATATAAAGCCATTTTGGGTTCAGTGTTGTCACAATTGCAAGGAAGATTCCTAGTTTGACCTGCTGAATATGAACAAATACTGAACAAATACTTTGAAAATTTAAATGAGATTCCATAAGAACCTTTAGGATAAATGTAATCATGTTGAATAAATTGGATCAAAAGAGATAAAGGCTATCTTCAGCAGTTAGAAAAACTATATCGGCAAATCTATAAGATTAAGTGAAAATGGATCAATGGAACTTTATTGGTGTGAAGGTACAGTGCAAGTGTATGGTAGTAGTACACTGAGACAGTATACAGTTATCACCAGATTTGGCACCATTTACAAGTCCCAGTTGTTAAAGGTGTCGACCATGAAGGCCTATTGTCTTGGTGGCATTGCAAGGTCAACCTGTCTCAGCGCGGCTGTTGGTGTACTCCACTGTGCCGCTGCAGACCGCGTCTGGTCCACGTGCTCTTGGAGCTACGCCTGGTCCAGCCGAGCCCCAGGCTGCTGCAGGGTCTTCAGCAGTCCACTCCACCATCGAGTCACTGCATCTGCCACGCATCTGCCCACTCACCCAACCTGTCCAAGTCACCCTGTATTCTTATAACATCCTCCTCACAGTTCACACTGCCACCCAGCTTTGTGTCATCTGCAAATTTGCTAATGTTACTTTGAATCCCTTCATCTAAATCATTACCGTATATTGTATATAACTGCGGTCCCAGCACTGAGCCTTGCGGTACCCCACTAGTCACTGCCTGCCATTCTGAAAGGGACCCGTTAATCCCTACTCTTTGTTTCCTGTCTGCCAACCAATTTTCTATCTATGTCAGCACTCTACCCCCAATACCATGTGCCCCAATTTTACCCACTAATCTCCTATGTGGGACCTTATCAAATGCTTTCTGAAAGTCCAGGTACACTACATCCACTGGCTCTCCCTTGTCCATTTTCCTAGTTACATCTCAAAAAATTCCAGAAGATTAGTCAAGCATGATTTCACCATCGTAAATCCATGCTGACTCGGACCAATCCTGTTACTGCTATCCAAATGTGCTGCGATTTCATCTTTTATGATTGATTCCAGCATCTTCCCCAGGCTAACTGTCTATAATTCAGTTTTCTCTCTCCCACCTTTCTTAAAAAGTGGGATAACATTAGCTACCCTCCAATCCACAGGAACTGATCCTGAATCTATAGAACATTGGAAAATGATCACCAATGCGTCCACTATTTCTAGGGCCACTTCCTTAAGTACCCTGGGATGAAGACCATCAGGCCCTGGGGATTAGGGCTGATATGGGCCTTGGGAATTTGGGCAGAATGGCCTGTTTCCACGCTGTATCATTCTATAACCCAGATAAGTTTAAGCACACTGGTTACATTCTGAACGCAGGATGGATACATTGAAACCCTAAAGTAATTAAGGGGAGATTTATTTACAAGAAGTAAATAAATCTAAAAGTACAGAATAAAGATAATATAGCACTAAGAGAAGAAATGAATGTACCTTCATTCTGCTCAAATTCATCCAACACCTTGTCCAGGTTAAATGCCTCAGCTTGGAAATAGTTCTCCATTTGCCAATATTCACAATGTTGTTTGTCCGAACCTGTCAAAAAAAAAGTTTTTTTAAATCATCTTTTCTTCAGTGTTGTTCACTTCTGCCCTATATCAATTAGTGTTCATTATTTGGGAAAGGTTTATCCTACATCTTTGGCCATTCTATTTAAGATAAACATATCGAACCAATGCAAAAATCATTTATGCCATTTTACATTGAATGTGACCGACTCATCCTAATTTAATATATACCAAGCATTATATTGCATATTGTGCAAATGTTAAGTTAATTTAAACCTGGGCTTGACCCGACTAAAACATTTAGAGTAGGAAAGAACTGCAGATGCTGGTTTAAATCGAAGGTAGACACAAAATGTTGAAGTAACTCAGCGGGATAGGCAGCATCTCTGGAGAAGGAATGTGTGATGTTTCGGGACGAGACCCGAAGAAAGATCACAACCTGAAACGTCACCCATTCCATCTCTCTTGAGATGCTGCCTTTCCCACTGAGATACTAAAACATATGGAGGATTGTTTTAGATTGTTTTCCCAAGCTTATACATCAGGTGACAATCCAACAGATTTAAATATTACGCCATGGACCAGAGTCAATGGTAAATCAAAATGCTTACTTATTCAATGTGCATTTTTCTATGATGCAATTACACTGGATGATCTGAAATGGACTACTTTAAAAGGTCATTCCAACAACAAAGTCAAATGCAGTAACTCGGAAGTTCTAAACAGATCAATTTTCCAAAAATAAGTCTACAGTGACTTTGAGCCAGAGTTCTATTCTATAGCACTCAGCTAGGTTTCTGGATCCATTCCAATTTTATAAAACACTGAGCCAATATATACAAAATTATAATTTATATCTGACAATTTAAATGTAATTACATCTCCTTTATGGTACAAAAACAGTAAATTTCAAATCTACCCCAAAAAAACTGCACAGGAACATGCGACAGGAACCTCAACTCAAGCAACTCCCTCTACTCAAACTGGACAATCCAATGCACTCCAAAAAGCAAAACTATCATTGACATAGATCCCTGAAATGGATTCTAAAGTAGCCTATGGACCTTGTCCCACTTAGGCGACTTTTTAGGCGACTACATGAGACTATGCGGGCGGCACATGGTTGCTGGTGTTCGCCGGGGTGTCGCCTGTAAGGTCACGAGTAGTCCCCTCAGTCGCCCAAAGAATCATAGCGTCTTTCTGGTCGCCGAAAATTTTTCAACACGTTGAAACATTTTTGGCGACAGTGGTGACCTTGGGTTTGACGCCAAATGAGCGTAGCTTGACGTAGGTGCCGTCGTAGGTTGTCGCCAGGTTAATGTAGGCAGTCGCCAGGATGTCGTAGGGTGTCGACAGGATGCCGTCGATTGTCGACAAGATGCCGTAGGTTGTCGCCAGGTGACATAGGTTGTCGCCGGTGCTGACTTCGGTGAATTTCAATGTCGTATTCGCCAGCAGTCGCCTAAAAAAAAAAATTGCCTTAATGGGTCAGGCCCATTAAGGTTCAAATAAGCGACTGAAATAGAACTAAGCAATTGTCTCCAATAGCTCTTCCTAAATCAGAATCTCATGTTTCCAATACACAAGTTTATCGTCACCGCCAGCCATTAAATATAATTTTTTTTTTAATTGCCCAAACCATTAAACCATGCACCAGAATGGAATCCACCAAAAGGAAGTCTATTAATGCCATGGCTGAAAACAGCAGGATACTGGAAATCTGAAAACAAAACTGAAAATGTTGTAAACATTCAGACGGTCAAGCAGCATCTATAGAGAGTTAAATTCGGAGATCAAGGGTCATTCAGCTGAACTGAAAAATTGGGAAAATAAGTAGGAAAGGGGGCAGAGAAAATAAACAAAGGGACATTTAAAAAATGAAATGCAGAGCAGAGCTGCTTCAGAGAAGTGAAACCCAAAAGTGAATGTCTAAAGTGATCAGCAGATCACACAGCATCTGTGGTGAAAGAAAAACTGCATCACTCCCTCACTGCAACCCAAAACTGAAGGCTCTTCAACCTGAAAAGTTAACTTGATTTATCTTTGCTGCTGAGCAATTCCAGCAAGCACTTTGTTTTATTTTCAGTACATTTGTCTACCATTGTAGCAGTTCCACTGGATCAAAAGGAATACTGGAAATAAGAATACAAAATATATTTGCGATCATTTGTTCAAAACACATCATTATGAAATGGAACACCAGGCAATATGTTCTAGCATACCAGGAGTAACTATCAGAAAACATCCTCCTCTGGACATTACCAGATTACCAAAACACCCAACATTGTTGACCCAGTGCCAACGCCTAGTTTCCTACCACCTGCGCATATCTGTCATTCAGTCTACTTTAGATAGTCAAGATAACAGCATGGTTTCTGCACAGTAGAAGCCCAAATCCCAATGTGCCCAGTTAAGCAGTAGGAAAATTCAGCAACAGCCAAAGTCCCAAACATCGTGACTTAAAAGATTAAGTCAGTACTGAACAGAACTGCCAACAAGTTCCATAAAGTCCTGCTTTGCGTTTATACTTATTATTCATAGCTTGGCATAACATTCCCCATTACAAAGATCATAGCATAATATGAGTTCTTTACACTTCACATAATTAGTCCAAAAAATCCTATGCATGTGAACCCACTATTTTAAAATACAATATATTGCAATGTGTAATTTGCACTGAAGACAATATGTTGCCAAGCCATCTCAACAAAAGCCTAAATACTAATCTAAGCGCTAAATTCAGCTCCACATTATTTTAAATGTTCTAACACCTCAGCATCAATAAAGAAAAATCTTTTGTTAATTCATTGCTGACAAAAGATTTATTGCCTATGCTTAATTTCCTTCTTAAACATCTAGAACTTCACAGCAAAAATATTTGTATGGTCTATTTTGTTCAGTTTATCAATATTTTAATTGAACATCACTGATGGCAACTATGGTGGAAAGAGTACCTGCACCAACATTTCCGGAAGAACAGTGCTCCAAATTTCAACCACCCTTACTAAAATTCCCTCCATGTATGCTACCCTATACTTTAAACCTCTGTCCGCTCCTTCAAAGGTAATGTTTTCTCATTATCTAGGAGGTGGCCGACTCTGATGTCCAGGCCGCTGACGATGTCCCCCAGCCCCGACGTCGGACTTACATCCCCCCTGGCGAGCAGGCCTGAACATTGGGCCACCCGTAGCGGCGACTGTGGAGGGCTCGGGGAGGCCCCTACCACGGGACAACATTAGGGAACATTAGAGGAAAAGACTGACTTTGGTGCCTTAACTCACAGTGGGAAACTTTGATTCTGCTGTGTGAGAATGTTTTTTATGTTGAACTCTATCTTGTGTTGTGTTCTTTATTTTTATTGTATGGCTGTATGGTAATCACATTTCATTGTACTATCTGGCACATGTGACAAATAAATGTATCTTGTATGCTGCCTGTCCCGCTGAGTTACTCCAGCATTCTGTGTCCATCTTCGCTGGCGAGGAACCGTGCCTGCCCTTTGCAAGTTTTTTCGCGCTTGAACACAGATAGCAGCGGATTATTAGGGGAAGAAACTCGCGTTCATGCCGCACGACATGTTTGATCTCAAGTAGCTTGTGCTGAGCGGTAACCAGCTGTGGAGCTTCAACTGGAGCAGGCTTTACCTGCTAGGCTGATTGGAGCTGCTGGACCTCGTTAGCAACCTGTTGACTATGGTGCCTCACATGCTGTCCAACTGCACCCAGATCCTGCGTGTCTTCAACCTCACCCGCAACCAGATCTGCGAGCTGACCAAGGACTTCCTGCGGGACGTAACCTCCCTGCAATACCTGGATCTCAGCTACAACAACCCGAAGACCATCCAAGCCTCTAGTTTCCCGGACAGCGTCATCAAACACCTTCAGGAGCTGCGACTAAGCGGCAACCACTTTCTCTGCACCTGCGACACCAGGTGGTTCGTGTGGTGGATCAATCAGACCATGGTCTACATTCCTCGCCTGGTCACCGATGTCACCTGCACCTCTCCCAAAGCCCACCGCGTCATCATGGTAGACCCGCACTCCTGCGAGTTGGACTACCTGGGCATTGGCCTATACACTTTCACCGCCTTGATCACCCTCTTGCTCCTCTATTTGATACTTAAAACAGGCCTTCATTCACGGTGGTACAGCGGTAGAGTTGCTGCCTCACAGCGAATGCAGCGTCGGAGACCCGGGTTCGATCCCGACTACGGGTGCCGTCTGTACTGAGTTTGTAAGTTCTCCCCGTGACTTGCGTGGGTTTTCTCCAAGATTCCCCCCACACTCCAAAGACGTGCAGGTTTGTAGGTTAATTGGCTTGGTGAATGTAAAAATGTCCATAGTGGGTGCAGGATGGTGTTAGTGTGCGGGGATTCTCTGGAAATTCTTGGTCGGTTCATTATTTAACACATATACATTACACAGATCACGGAGTGTGAAATAAAGCTGGCAAGCCGAGGTCATGCAAGAAATGGAGGAAAACGGGAGACGATTTTATTCAGCAACTCCGTTCTGGCAGAACATCTATCCTGTGTTAAGAAACATAACTTTCAGGGGATTTAAATCTCGAGTTCAACTTCTACCTTAGTTTTCTCCCTGCAGTCCGTTTCATAAACACCTTTACGTTTTGCGCTTTTTTTGACTGCCAAGTACTTAAAATGCCATTTATTGCATTGTAGCAATGATGGGCAACAATTTAAAAAAAGGTTTAAACCTGTTTTTTTGTTTGCAAACGCACAGCAGTTAATTACATGACAAGAGAAGCATGCAGCTACATAAGAGACTCAGAGAAGTTGATCATCAGGGCAGTTCTGTACATGGTTATGGGAGGCTTTTTATAGTTAAAATAAAACATCATGACATCATTTTTATCCATGTGATGATTTTTCCACACATCGGTAGTCGTTGTTGGCTCAAGAGTAACTCGGGAGAGGAACTTGGTACATCGCAGAAATGAGAAGTAAACGGCAAACTTAGACATACACGTGGGAACTCGTTTAAGCTCGTGAACATAAACTTGGAATCTCGTAGACAACCACGAGTTTGATTTTTTCTTTTTGGGATCACTCGGGCCATTACATTTATACACAGGCACCCCCTGAATTGCGTAATAGGCAACTTTCTGCTGAGTCGCCAACATCTTCCACAAGGTGCACCAACATTTTACTTCACCAGTTGTCGCATCTTCCAGTTGATATGGGTGTTACTGCAGCTCACGTTATAGCCCCTTGCGACAGTACTTTCTTTAGGCCGCCGCCACCAACACGACGTGCTCCTCCACCTGCTTGTTTCTGCCTAGAACCTGCATGTCAGCTAAGAATTCTCTCCCTTGGTTCACCTTTCCCATCCCCTCATCCTCCATTGGTTCCTTCCTTTATTTCCAGGGGGGGGGGGCGGGGGGAAGAAAGAGAGCGAGAGCGAGAGAGAGAGATTGACAAGATGAAGCTCAGACGCATCCTGTGGTAATGTGTATCAACTGTATCTCTGACCATGACTAACATCTTTGAAATATGACTAAGTGACAAACACACAGTATAAAACATCACGCAACACTTTGTTCATTGAAGTGGTGGCATGGGGGAAGTCAAGTGTCTGTGTTGCTTCCTTGACTGGTGCATCCCCGTCACTACCCGGCCGATGATCAGTAAAGCTTGAGTTGGTGTAACTAATGTTTTTGTGAGTTGTCTGTTTATTAAGAAGTGAACCTTAACATTGGCGCATAGTCAGTAGGACCTCGCTGGGACCGTCAACAGATGAATGTGCAAGAGTGACCGGATCGGACAGCGAGAAAACCTCTAATGAAACTCCCGGTAACATCTGTTGTCCTTCGTCAGAGTTTAATCTGGTTCCCCGCCCAGGTCCTTAATACAGACAATGGTAAGACCAATTGTATATGTACTTTGCTACCAAGAGAGTAGTCGGCAATTGGATAGAGCAAACTAAAATGGCTTGTCGTAAATTAATCCATTTTTGCTACTAGGAAAGTAGTTGGTAAGGTGTTTTACTACTGGGAAAGTAGTAGCTGGGCTGAGAGAAATTCTCGGCTAGATTGAGAAGTTGCCATGGGCCCCGCAGCCAGCCCGCCCGCTCGCTCGCCTGCCCGACTCCCCTCCCTCCCCTCTCCCGCCCGCCCCCCCCCCCCACTCCCCCACCACTCAATCCCCCCACTCCGTCCCCTCCCCCCCCCCCCTCCCTCCCCCCCCCTTCCCCTCCCCCCCCCCCTCTCCTCCCCCCCCCCTCCCCCCCCCCCCCCCCCCCCCCCCCCCCCCCCCTCCCCTGTCTCCCCCCCTCTCTCTCACCCCACTCTAGAATAGCCTGCTCTCTCGTTGGTTCCTCTACATGTTGGTTTAGAAAACTATCCCGCATACATTCCAAGAAATCCTCTTCCTCAGCACCCTTGCCAATTTGATTCACCCAATCTACATGTAGATTGAAGTCACCCATTATAACTGTTTTACCTTTGTTGCACGCATTTCTAATTTCCTGTTTGATGCCATCCCCAACTCCACTACTACTGTTAGGTGGCCTGTACACAACTCCCACTAGCATTTTCTGCCCCTTAGTGTTTCACAGCTCTACCCATGTCGATTCCACATCCTCAAAACAAACGTACTTCCTTTCTATTGCGTTAATCTGCTCTCTAACCAGCAACGCTACCCCACCTCCTTTCCCTTTCTGTCTATCCCTCCTGAATATTGAATATCCCTGGATGTTCAGCTCCCAGCCTTGGTCATCCTGGAGCCATGTCTCCGTGATCCCAACTATATCATAGTCATTAATAGCTATCTGCACATTCAACTCATCTACCTTATTACGAATGCTCCTTGCATTGAGACACAAAGCCTTCAGGCTTGTTTTTACGACACTCTTACCCCTTATACTATTATGCTGAAAAGTGGCCCTTTTTGATTTTTGCCCTGGATTTGCCGGCCTGCCACTTTTACTTTTCACCTTGCTACCTATTGCTTCTACCCTCAATTCACACCCCTCTGTCTCTATGGTCACACATTTAAGAAACCCTTTCCCTTTAACTCCATCCTCCACTATCCCATTCGACACCCCACCCCCCTTATTCAGTTTAAAACCAACCGTGTAGCAGTGGCAAACCTGCCTGCCAGAATACTGGTCCCACATCTGTCAAGATGCAATCCGTCCCTTTTGTACAGTTCCCCCTTACCCCAAAACAGATCCCAGTGATCTAAGAATCTAAATCCCTGCCCCGTGCACCAGTTCCTCAGCCACACGTTCAGGTCCCGTATCTCCCTGTTCCTGCTCTCGCCAGCACGAGGAACTGGAAGCAAACCGGAGATAACAACCCTGGAGGTCCTGCTTTTCAGCATTTTTCCGAGCTCTCTAAAGTCACGCTGCAGAATATTCATCCCCTTCTTTCCGACATCGTTTGTGCCGACATGCACTACCACTTCCGGATGTTCACCTTCGCCTTTGAGGATTTTCTGCACTCTGTCCGTGACATCCTGGATCCTGGCACCTGGAAGGCAGCACACCATCCTCGCATCCCGTCTGTTGCCGCAGAAACCCCTGTCCGTACCTCTCACAATGGAGTCTCCCACTACAATGGCGTTGCCTGCCTTAGGCCTTTTTGGTTTTGGCTCAATAGCCCTATTCGCATCGCAAGCCAGTCCGCTGCTCAGTGTAAACACGTCTTCTGTGCCGACAGCTTCTAAGTGGGTGAACCTGTTCACAAGAGGTACAACACCCGGGGACTTTGGCATTCCATGCTACCCTCCCTTTCTCACTGTCTCCCACCTTCTCTCTTCCAGCACCTTAGGTGTAACAATCTTACTGTAGGACTTGTCGAGGAACGACTCCGGAGGTCATCCACTTGCTTCTCCAGTTCCCCAACACGGTCCTTCAGGAGCTCTACCTGGATGCACTTCTCGCATTAGTAGCAGCCAGAGGTACCAGCGGTGTCCCTGACCTCCCACATACTGCAAGCATCGCACTGAATCAGCTTGCCTGACATCTCCTTCTTTCGTCTCCACCTCTCAAGCGTATTGCGTGGTCTCCTCTCCTCAGCCTCCTCGCCTAAGACTCTCGAGCCAAAGACTGAGGGTTTACGGTAAACCCGACCATAGTGGAGGGAGTGATTGATGATGATAGCAGATATATCAATATTATGTTAATATTCAAAAGGGCACAAAGTGCTGGAGTAATTCAGTGGGTCACAATCTCTAGAGAACATGGATTAGGTATGTTGTAAAACGTACCTGAAGCGTCGCTGAAAATCTGTCCTAACCCGTGTGCGCAATTTTGGCGCCGTTTAGAGGGGGGCTGGTTTAAAACGCGATTTTCCCTAGGCTGTTCAAATTGAGGATGTTCAGCCTAGTTAATTATTAACGAAAAATCGCTGGAAGATTCCGTCCCTTGAGCTATTTTTAGTTTTAAGGGGTTTATTTACTTGTTATAGTAGGTTAAAAATTAACCTCTAAACCCGCGACCGCTGACAACGGGCCAGATCTCATACAGGGGAGAACGGAAGGTAGGTTGTTTATTTTTACGTTAAAAAGGGCTTCTTAAGATCCCTTTATACAAAATTTAATATTGCGAGTATCTAATTTGGGGCCCATTATATCCCGCAGTATTTTTCTGGGCATTTGGGGGCACAAATCTACCGCAATGTGAACGTTCTAAACCAGCGCGTTCCGCAGGATTCCCCACTCGAAAGCTGATTTAAATGCCATTAAATGCAATTGAACACTAAATTCCTTCCATTTGGCCTATAAATTAATGTCAATGAGATTTAAAAATCATGTTTTATTGTGAATTCTTTGTGAATATTATTTGGACACTATTTCAAAATGTTATTTGGACGCTATTTCAAAATGTTAATCTTTTCTTAAGAAATGGATAGATGTTTAAATCTAGTAATTGAAGTATGGAATTAGCTACAATTGGGTAACTAACTATATGCTTTAATTTCAGGTCATCCAAGTAAGATTATTTTATATTTGTTTCAGAATGCTTCAATCTATGATAGCTGAAAATTTCATTCAGTTCACTTAATTTTTAAGAAAGTTATGGGCTTTTGACTGTCCACGATAACAGCTTTTTTGTTATGTCCATAGAAAATCAATAGGGAACAAGATGCTAATTTCCGAGTATGAAAATGGCCATAACATTTTTAATACTTGAGATATGAAAGTGAATTAGGTGTCAAATTAAACTTCTTTTTATGCTTTATCTGATGGGATAAATTACAGACTTGATTTTTTTAATCTCAAAATGTTGTAACATTGCTACATGGATAGGTGACATTGGGACCCTTCCTCAGACAGATTCAATGGGATGAGTTACTCCAGCACTGTCATTTCACTTCAAAACTAGGCTCGGTACCGTACCATGGGGCTCTCTCCCTTCTCACCCGTGGTCACTTCTAAGGTGGAGTATGTCGGCTACTGTGAGGGAGAAGGAGGTGGCGATGGGAAAAAAAGAGGCCAACTGGACAGAGAAGCAGGTGGCAGTGGTTGAGCAGGGAGTGGATAAAGCCACGGCTAGACAACAAGAAACTGCAGCAGATGAGAGGGGTTCGCTGGTGCACCTTGCAAGTCGGGAGTGGGGTCGGATGCCAGGGTCTAAACGTCCGGGGAGACTTTGTGAGCCGGGGATAGATCGGCATTCAATTCACATTTAACATTTGATTTTTTAGGCTTCTGGCACTCCATGGTGCTTTAGAGACACGGGAGGAGTGTCATTAGCGGGCCAGGGGTGAATGGCCGTTTCATTATCACGTGACTGTTGGCCTGGAAAAATAGATAATCCAGAAAGGCTCTGAAAGCGAGCCAGAAAAATTAGTGTTCAACCTGTAAAACCAGAACACCGTGAAAAATAACAGGAATGAGCACGACGTTTTATGAAACGAAAATAGTGCGTGGTTAATCTATTGGGTCTCTGAGAAATTGGTCAATGAAATAGGGGAAATTAGTGAATTAGATTTTCAGAAGGTATTGGATAATAAGGTTCATTGATGAGATAAGAGCACAAAGAATTGTGGTAATAGGTCTAATATACTGATATGGATTGGGAATTGGATAAATCAGACAAAACAGCAGAAAGTGAAATTACATTTGTGTGCAGTCTGGTTGTCACACAATAAGAAGGATATGGAGGCTTTGAAGAGGGTTCACAAAAGTTATATTCACTGGAACATCAAGAGGCCGAGGGGGAAACCTGATAGAAGCACAATATCCAAAATTATGTGGCATATATGGAGTATATAGTCAGTCTTTATCACACAGTAGAAAGGTCAAATATTGGAGGGCATACTTTTAAGGTAAAAGGAGCATAGTTTAAAGGAGATTTGCAAGGCAAGAATTTCACATGATGATATGTACCTGGAATGCACTGCTAGGGGAAATAGTAGCAGATTGTTGCAGTGTTTCAGAGGCATTTATACAGACACGTGAATAGGCAGGAATAGGAGAGATGCAGACCATGTGCAGGGGCAGATGGATTTAATCAGATTGGCATTATGGTCAGTGGAGACATGGTAGGCCAAAAGCCAATGTGCAGATGCTACATGAAATAATGAAGGCAAACGCTACACTGACCTTTATGCGAGTTTTCAATGCAAGAGCAAGGAAGTTGCATTGCAATTGTATAGATATTTAGGTGACTCACATTCTTCCGCATAGTTTTGGTGTCATTAGTGAAGCTGCCACAGACAGAGAGCAGCAAACATTGAGTAAATTAATTCCAGGGAAGGTGAATTGGCCAAATGAGTAACGACTTGTTCAACTGAGACCGAATTCCCTTTGATATAAGAAGAGCATCTCTTTGACACCCCAAAAAAGGATATAGGGCATAACAGTATAGATGTAGGCAAGATGTTTTCTCTGGCTGAGGTTTAAAGGACGAGTGCGCAAAGTTTCAGAATCAGAGATAGGCTGTTTAGTTTTTAAGTTCATAAGTGCAGAATTAGGCCATTCAGCCCATCGAGTCTACATCAATCAATGATGGTTGATCTGTCCACCCCTCTCAACCCCATTCTCTTGCCTTCTCCCCATAACTTTTGAGGCCCTTACTAATCAAGAACTTTTCAATCTCCGTTTTAAAAACATCCAATGACTTGACCTTCCCAGTGCTCTGTGGCAATGAGTTCCAGAGATTCACCACTCTCTGGCTAAAGAATTTCCTGCTCAACTGCTTTCCAAATGTACATCCTTTTATTCTGAGGCTGTGACCTCTGGTGCAATCATCCTCTCCCACTAGTGGACATTCTCTCCAAATCCACTCCATCCAAGCCTTTCACTATTCGGTAGGTTTCAATGTGGTCCCCCCCACTCATCCTAAATTCCTGCGAGTACAAGCCAATCATCAACGGGATCATTCTCGTAAGTCTCCTTGAAAACACAGATAAATCGCTGTCAGAATAACAAATAAGTCTTTAGAGATACAGTGCAGAAACAGATCTTTCGCATCACCGACAAGTGATCACCCTGTACACTAGCACGATCTTACACAGAAGGGACAATTTACAACTTTTACAGAAGCCAATCAAGATATAAACATGTACATCTTTAGATTGTGGGGGGAAACCGGAACACCCAGGGAAAATCCATGCGGTCACTGGGAGAACGTACAAATTCCATACAGACAGCATCCATTGTCAGGATCGAACCCGGGTCTTTGGCACTGTAAGGCAACAACTCAACCGCTGCGCCACTGTACCGCCCTAAGTCAAGAGTTATGGGGTAAAGTCCCTGAAAGTGGTACTGAGATAGAAGATCTCAGAGAGTGGTAGCTGTGTGGAATGAGCTTCCAGTGAAGGTGGTGGAGGCAGGTTCGTTTTTATCATTTAAAAATAAATTGGATAGTTATATGGATGGGAAGGGAATGGAGGGTTATGGTCTGAGCGCAGGTATATGGGGCTAGGGGAGATTATGTGTTCGGCACGGACTAGAAGGGTCGAGATGGCCTGTTTCCGTGCTGTAATTGTTATATGGTTATATGTTATATGGCTATTTACATCCATTTCAAGAGCTCTAGATGATTTATTTTAAAGTTATGAACATGAGTGCTTTCTGCACCTGTATGCACCTTGTTTAATGCCTTCAATGCCTAAGTCTTGTAGGGCCACATGGCCTACTATTTCTAACGTCATTGTGTTCTTGTGACAAGAAAATAGGAGCAATTATTTGCCAAAAACTAGAGGACAGAGGTTTATGGTGAGGGGCAAAATTTAATACAAAACTGAATGGCAACTTATTCCGTATACCAACAATGATCTGTGTGGAAAGAGCTGCCAGAGGAGGTGGTTGATGCAGGTACTAGAACAACACTTTAAAAGACACGGACCAATACACAGATAAGGAAGCCCATAGAGTGATATGGGCTAACTTGGACGAGCTTAGATGGGGTATCTTGGTTGTCATGGACGAGATGGGCCAAAAGGCCTTTCCTTGCTGCAAGCCTAGAAGCTTCTGTATGTGTTTGAAAGGCAAATACAAATAATAAAGGGAATAATGTGTGACTTTTTACAAGAAAAAGAGAGAATCAATACCATTATGCTTATTTTCTATTGTTCTTATCGTCAAGTCCAGTCATTTTTATTTCTATAGCACATTTAAAAACAACTCTCATTGACCAAAGTGCTTTACATCAGTGCAGGTACTAATGTGCTACAAACAGTGGTACATAGATCTAACAATATATACATAAATATATACATACAGAGGACCTCAAGAAACATTTTTGAGTAGAAATAAGTTTTAAGCCTAGATTTAAGAGTTGAAAGAGGGATGCTGTTCCATAGTCTAAGTGCTGCAACCGCAAAAGCGCAGTCGCCCCTGAGCTTATGCCTGGACCGCGGGATGGTCAGTAACCCCAAGTCGGTCGACCTGAGGAACCTGGAGGTAGTATGGTGGGTTAGCAGATTTTTGATGTGGGTGGGGGCAAGCCCGTTAAGAGCTTTGTATACATCAAGGAGGAGCTTGAAATTGATTCTGAACCGCACTGGGAGCCAGTGGAGAGAGGCCAGAATCAGGGTGATGTGGTCCCTTTTTCGGGTGCCCGTCAGAAGTCTCGCTGAGGCGTTTTGGACCAATTGCAGGTGTGACAGGGATAATTGGCTGATGCCAGTGTAAAGGGAGTTGCAGTAATCAAGGTGGGAGGAGATAAATGAGTGAATGATTCTTTTCAAGGTCATCAAATTGGTTTTATTTTAGCTATTGTGAGAAGCTGGAGGAAGCTAGCTTTTACCACGGTATTGACTTGTTTGTCAAACTTCAACGGGCAGTCAAATATCACACTAAGGTTTTTGATGTGAGGTTTGAGTAAGGGGGTAAGGCTTCCAAGGCTGCCTCCTATTGTTTTGATGGGAGTCTGAGGGGCCGAGTAGGATGACCTCAAACTTGCTCTCGTTTAGTTGGAGGAAGTTCTGGGCCATCCAACACTTTATATCCCCGAGGTAGGAAATGGGTGCTAGTGCTGTGACAAGGGAAATAGTTAACATTTTGGTCAAAGACTTTCTCGGCACCGGGAATGGCAAGAAACAAGTTTTTTTATTTAATGCTTTTACATCAGAAGCAAAGCATTCCTTTGCATTTTCTTTCCCTCCAATTTATCTCATTAATATTAACCAGTTAAATTAAACAGCTTGCCCTCACAGCAATCTTGGCTTCACACTATAAAAGATAATATCTTTATTCTATCCATTTCTCCCCTACTCTCTCAGCAACTTAACATTTTAAGCTCTTTCTCAGTCTGAAAGATCTTCACCCGAAAACTTGACAGTGCATCTAGAATTTGCTGTTTTTATTTAAAGTCTCTTAAGATTATCTATTTGGTTCAAACAGGCTTCTGCAATTTTAACCACGGATTAATTTTAGATTGAACATCAAACATTTTGACAGTGAATCTGAAATACAAATAAAAATTATGTTTGCTGCGCAAAATGAAAAAAACATTTGCAAATGATGGGATTTATACAAGAGGGCCCAACTGGCTGGACTTCATGTTCATAAGTCATAGGTGCGGAATGAGACTATTTGGCCCATTGAGTCAACCCCACCATTCAATCATATCTTTCTCCCTCAACCCCATTCTCTTGCATTCTCCCCATAACCTTTGACACCCTTACTAATCAAGAACCTTTCAATCTCCATTTAAAAAAATATCCAATAACTTCACAGCTGTCTGTGGCAATGAATTCCACAGATTCGTCACCATCTGATTAAAGAAATTCATGCTCAACTCCTTCCTAAAGGTGTGTCCTTTTATTCAGAGGCTGTGCCTTCAGGTCTAGACTCTCCCACAATTGGAAACATCCTCTCCACATGCACTCTATCCAAGTCTTTCATTGAAAACAAGGTTCCCTCTCATCCTTAAACTCCAGCGAGTACAGACTCCAAGTCACCAAACGCACATCATACATTAACCTAACCATCCCTGGGATCATTCTCGTAAATCTCCTCTGGATCATCTCCAACGCCAATACATCCACCTTCCAATATAGGGCCCCAAAACTCTCACAATACTTCAAATGAGTTTTTACTGACATCTTCAATCTCTCATTTCTAAGGTCCGATCCCACATGCCTTAATAGGAGACCAACAATATCTATGCCGAAGGAGAGCCTTAGATTTATTTTGTTACATGTATCGAGCTACAGCAAAAAGCTTTACTTTGCATGCTATCCAAACAGATCAGGCATATGATACAAAAATGCATCGTCAAACTCAAGTACAATAGATAGAGCGATGGGGAGGATACAACATGCAAAATATAGTTCTCAGTATTGTAGCACATCAGTTCCATAGACAATAGTCCAATGTCCGCAATGGGGCAGAGGTGAATTGGACAATATCCTAACTTATGGAAGGACTGCTCAGAAGTTTGAAAACATAGTTTGTGTCTAGTAGTGGGCGCTTTCAATCTTCTGTACCTTCTGCTGGATGGGAGCCGAGAGAATGACTGGGGTGAGACAAGTCTGATAATGTTGGCTGCGTTTCTAAGGCAATGGAGATGGAGTCAATGGTGGGATGTTTGGTCAGTGTGATAGACTGGGTTACATCTACAGCTCTCTGCAATTTCCTGCAGTCTTGGGAAGAACTGCTCCCAAAACCAAGTTATGGTGGCATCTGTAGACGTTTGTAAGAGTCAGTGGAAACATTCCGAATTTCTTCAGTCTCCTCAGGAAGTAGAAGCATTTGTGTGCTTTCTTGGTTGGTGCAGCAAAGTGGTTGGTCCGTGACAGATTGTTGATAACATTAATACAAAGGAACTTGAAGTTCTCAATCATTTTCACTTCAGCACCATTGATGCTGATTGGGCCTTATTCTCCACCATGCTCCCAGAAGTCACTATCTAGCTCCTTCGTCTTATAATTCAGCAGGACAGGCAGGATTTCTGGAGAACATCGATAGGTACCAGAGAGCAGCAGGAATCACAGAGGGAGAACAGTAAGAGAGGGTCTAACAGAACTCAAGTCAGAGAGCGAAGGATAACTTCTGCAGAGTAGGCATACCATGAGGAAATTTCAACGTGGAGCAGTCAAAATGTAGAAACAAGGAACTGCAGGTGCTAATTTACAGATTCTGAGGCAATTTGGTATGTCGCAGAATGCTCTTACTTCTATAGGTGTATGGTAGAAAACATACTGACTGGCTGCATCATTACCTAGTTTGGCAACTTGAATGCCCTGGAATGAAGTGGACACTGCCTGGCCCATCAAGGGTTGTGACCTCTCCACCAATGAAGGGATCTATGGGAGATGTTGGCTCAAAAAGACAGCTAACTTCAAAGACACACACCACTCAAACCATGCACGCATTTTACTACCAAGGTAATGCAGGAATCCAAAAACCGTGACTACCAAATTCAAGAACAGCTTCTTCCCAGCAACTATGAGGCTCTTGAACACAACACTAACCTCAGTAACTATGATCTTCTACGGACTTCAGTTGAATTATCGACTTTGGGTTTCACTGTGCCTTAATTGGTACACATAACAACAAACTGACCTCAATTTTTGCACTATTATGGTTATCTAGTATTAAGGTTATTAATTTATTGTATGATTGATTATTATGTTTTTATCAGGGTGTTAGAGAGGTGGTAGAGAGGTGGTACTTAAGGCAAATAATGTGGCAGATGTGGAAATAAGAGTCCGCTAGAGATGCTATTGTTAAGTAAAGGACAAGCAGGGGCAAGTCAGAGTGGAAAGAAGATCTTTTAGATCTTGAATGCAAGCATTGCAGGCAAGGTACATGAACTGTGGCATGAGTTGGTACATGTGACTGAGAGATTATAGTCAACAGAAACATGGTTGGACATAAGGCAGTACTGGTAACACTTTTTTTTCAGGATACAAATGCTACAGAATTGCAGCTAAGAGGGGCAATTGTATTTTTAAATGGGGGAACATAAGGGCAGTAGTACTCAGAGAATATTCTTGTGCCATCATCTAGTATAGTTATATGGGTGGAGGCTAAAAGAAGGGAATGATCAATTTAAAGGAGTTGTATTGTAAGGAGTGCAGGAGTGATCTTATAGAGGCGTACAAAATCATGAGAGGAATACATCGGGTAGACACAGAGTCTCTTGCTCAGAATAGGGGAATCGAGAACCAAAGGACACAAATTTAAGGTTAAGGGAGAAAGATTTAATAGGAACCTGAGGGGTAACTTTTTCATGGTGTATGGTACGAACAGCTGCCGGAGGTAGCTGAGGCAGGTATTCTTGCAACATTTAAGAAGCATTATGGTATGGCAAACGGTATGGGCAAAACGCAGGCAGCTGGGACTAATGTAGATGGGACGTGTTGGTCGGTGTGTGGGCATGTTGGTCAAAGGGCTTTTTTATATGCTGTATGACTTACAAATTACTATATTTAAAACATAAGCAAAGGGAGACAGAAGTAAAAACAGAAAATCATTCAAATGCCAGTTTCTGTGAAAACCACCAACGGTACTAAAAGTTGTACCAACATATGCATCTCACAATAAGATATGCCATTTATTGTCACTATACATGTACAGTGAAACTGAAAGCTGCTCGTACTCAGTGCATACATACAATTTTACACAAAAAACAAGAAACAGAAAAACAAAACAGAAGGGAGATGGGGGGGGGGGGAATAGGTGCACAAATTCTACGGCGCTACATACATATATACATATATACAGATGGAAGTCCGTGTTGGGCGGTGTAGTCAGTGCATGTGTGGATTTGAATTTATGGTAGATATAATTCTCGGGAAGCAGCTATTCCTGAGTCTGTTTGTCCTGGATTTGATGCACCTATAGCGCCTTCCAGAGGGCAGCAGGTCGAACAGTCCAAACGCAGGATGGGAGCTGTCTTTGGTGATCTTCTTTGCCCTGCTAAGGCAGCGGGAGGTGTAGATGTCCATCAGGGAGGGGAGAGGGCAAACAATGATCCTCTGCGCTGTCATGGTTACCCTCTGAAGCCTCTCCCTGTCTGCCAATAAAATACAAGTTGCCTGACAGAACACAAAATATTGATAGGCAGCATCTCTGGAGAGAAGAAATGGGTGACGTTTCGGGACGAGACCCTTCTTCAGTGGTAAGGGAAACGAGAGATATAGACAGTGATGTGGAGAGAAAAAGAACAATGAATGAAAGATATGCGAAAAAGTAACGATGTTAAAGGAAACAGACCATTGTAGGCTGTTTGTAGGGTGAAAATTAGATGCTTGTGCAACTTGGGTGGGGGAGGGATAGAGAGGGAATGCTGCGGCTACCCAAAGTGAGAGAAATCAATATTCATACAACTGGGCTGTAAGCTGCCCAAGCCAAATATGAGATGCTGTTCCTCCAATTTAAACACTCACCATACCCCCACCAGATCTCGCCTCCGCCTTTGTTACTCCCCAGTCTTCCTCTGACCCCAATGCCCACCCTTGTAATGTCTTCACCATCTCCCCCTGACCTCCCCCTTTCTGATACGGAACGGTCTGACCTCAACAGAGGCCTCACCATCGTTCCCCTCCGCCAACATCTTATCGAGTTCCTGGTCCGCCACGACGTAGAGCTTTTCTTCCGCTTCTGCGACTTTTTCTATGGGAAGGAGTCCTCACCACCCAGTGATTACCCCTTCTCCCATCTCCCTCCTCTTGGACACCCCATTACGGCCTTTTACCCTCTCTAGACCTCTTTATTTCTAACTGCCGGCATGACATCAACCGTCTCAACTTTTCCACTCCCCTTACCTACTCTAAACTCACCCCCTCTGAAAGTACAGCCCGCCACTCACTCTGCAGCAACCCTGACATTATAATCAAACTCGCAGACAAAGGAGGTGGCGTGTTAGTCTAGCGCGCTGCCCTCTATCGGGGCCGAGGCCTGGCGACAACTCTCAGATGCCTTCTCCTACTTATCCTTGGACCATGATCCCACAGATGAGCACCAGGCCTTAATCACAAACACCATTACTGACTGCCCTGTCCTGCTTCTGTCCCACGGAAATTATTTCCACATACCTCAACTCCATCCTATCCCCCCCCCTGGTCCAACCTCTCCCGACCTATGTCCAAGACACATCACATGCCCTTCGTCTCTTTCATGACTTACGCTTTCTGAGCCCCCACTCCCCCATCTTTACTATGGAAGTTCGGTCACTCCACACTCCATCCCGCACCAGGACGGCCTTAAAGCCCTCCGTGTCTTCCTCGACTGCAGAACCATCCAATTTCCCTCTACTAACACTCTACTGCACTGAGCGGAGCTGGTCCTCACCCTCAACAACTTCTCCGTTGACACCCACATAGGCCCCAGCTATGGCTGCCTCTTTGCATAGTACATTTCCGGTAGGCGGCGCGGCTCTGGCCAGCAGCGGCCTCTGCAGCCTGTCCGCGTTTTTGTTATTTTTTGTCTGTGTAGTTTTTGTTATTTTATGTTGGGGTGTGTGTGTGGGGGTGGGGTGGGAGAGGGGGGAAACTTTTGAATCTCTCCCTGCACTGGAGACCCGACCTTTTCTCGTCGGGTCTCAGGTGTCGTTGAGGCCGCAACGAGGAGCGGCCTCCAACGGGAAGAAGCCGGGGACTCTGGTGCCGACTCACCGTTGCCGTCGCGGAGCTGGCCGAGACCGGAGCGGGTGGAGCGGTGGAGGAGCGCTGCCGCTGCCGCTGCCGCTGCTGCTGCTGCCGATGCTGCTACTGTGGGTCTGCGGACGGTTCGGACGACCCCGCGCGGCTCCCTGGAGGGAGACCGCTTTTCGGGCTGCTGCAACGGCGAATTCTCCCGCCCGTGTTGCGGGGTCGAAGAGCTCCTGGAGCGGGGCCTAACACCATTGCCCCGCTCGGCTGGAATGGCTGCGGGACTTTGCGAGCACACACCGGGGGCTCCAACATCAAGACCCAGTGTGCGACCTCGCACCACCCGGCGTGGCTTCAATGGCCGCGGGACAATCGCCATCGCCAGCCGGGGGCTTTGACTTTGACTGTGACAACGGGGGGGGAGAGTGCAGTGGAGAGATAAGTTTTTTTGGCCTTCCATCACAGTTATGTGATGGATGTTTATGTTAAATGTAATTATGTTGTGTCTGGGGTCTATTTGTGTGTAATGTATGGCTGCAGAAACAGCATTTCGTTTGGACCCCCAGGGGTCCAAATGACAATTAAATTGACTCTTGACTCTCTTGACTCTTGAGCAAACCCTATTCCAGGCGTACACTGGCCCTATCCCCGAACTCTATCTCCGTTACATTGATGACTGCATCGGTGCTACCTCCTGCACCCACGCAGAACTCATGGACTTCATCAACTTCGCCACCAATTTTCTCCCAGCACTCAAATTTGCTTGGACCATCTCCGACACCCCCCTCCCGTTTCTTGATCTCTCAGTCTCTATCACAAAAAAGACTATTGATTGAAGTCTATTACAAACCCACTGACTCCCACAACTACATTTCTTCCCACCCTGCTTCCTGCAAAGACTCTTTTCCCTACTCCCAATTTCTCCATCTACACCACATCTGCGCCCAAGATGAGATGTTCCATACTAGAACATCCGAGATGTCCTCATTCTTTAGGGAACATAGATGAGGCCCTCACTCGTGTCTCCTCGGTACCCACAGCTCCGCCCTTGCTCCCCATCTGCCTTGTCACATAAGACAGAGTCTCCCTAGTCCTTACCTTCCACCCCATCAGCCGTCGCATACAACACATGATCCTCCAAAATTTCCACCTCCTCTGGCCACATCTTCCCATCTCCACCCCCTTTCCGCCTTCCGCAGAGACCGTTCCCCTCCGCAACTCCCTGATTAACTCATTCCTTCCCACCCAATCCACCCCCTCCCCAGTTACCTTCCCATACAACCACAGAAGATGCAACACCTGTCGCTATCCCTCGTCCCTCGACTCTGTCCAGGGACCACAACAGTCCTTTCAGGTTAGGCAGAGGTTCACTTGCACCTCCTCCAACCTCATCTACTGTATCCATTGTTCAAGATGTGTAGTCTTATATATCGGCGAGACCAAACACAGACTGGGCGATCATTTCGCAGAACAACTTTGCTCAGCTTGCCAGACACTTTAATTCTCCTTCCCATTCCGACACAGACCTTGCTGTCCTCGGTCTCCTCCATTGTCAGAGTGAGGCTAAATGCAAATTGGAGGAATAGCATCTCGTATTTCACTTGGGCAGCTTACAGCCCAGTGGTATGAATATTGATTTCTCTCACTTCAAGTAGCCCTGGCATTCCCTCTCTCTCTCTCTCCCTCCCCCACCCAAGTCGCACTAGCTTCTCATTTTCACCGTACAAACAGCTTGCAATGGCCTGTTCCTTTATCATCTTTACTTTTTTTGCATATTTCTTTCATTGTTCTTTATCTCTCCGCATCACCGTCTATAACTCTCGTTTCCATTATCCCTAACCAGTCTGAAGAAGGGTCTCGACCCGAAACGTCACTCATTCCTTCTCTCCAGAGGTGCCCCCTGTCCTTCTGAGTTACTCCAGCTTTTTGTGAATATCTTCAGTTTGAACCAGCATCTGCGGTTCCTTCTTACACAAAATACTGATAAGTTGTCTGTGCAAACATGGTCTAGAGTGATGTTCAAACCTTTATCTGTGTACCTGATATCCAATATAACAGGCGAGCCAATAAACAGGACTTAGAACATTTCTGATTATACATGACTTGCCACTTAACAGCTGATAGAGGTTAAATTGTACTAATTCGCACACAGCGCAGTTAAAAACTGTTCTTCACTTACATCCTTTAAAACAGTGACTTTACCAACCCCAAGACTAAATCAAAACAATATTAAAAAAATAAAACTAGTCATCACAGTTCTACTGCAGGTTTCTTACTACAGTTCAAGTTCAAGAGAGTTTATTGTCATGTGTCCCCGATAAGACAATGAAATTCTTGCTTTGCTTCAGCACAACAGAACATAGTAGGCATTAACTACAAAACAGATCAGTGTGTCCATATACCATTGTATAAATATATACACACATGGATAAATAAACTGATAAAGTGCAAATAACAGATAATGGGTTATTAATGTTCAGAGTTTTGTCCGAGCCAAGTTTAATAACCAAAGTCCACAATCAGTTCCTTAGTTTTGCTGGTGTTGAGGGCCAGGTTATTATGCTGGCACCATATGGACAGTCGCTCAATCTCTCTTCTATACTCCTGAAAAAGCTACTTATCTTAACTACTAAACCAGGTTCGCTTCTTAATAAACAGACACCACACAAACGGTTTGGTAGACCAGTTCAAAACTTTACTTAACATCGGCCGATGGAAGGGAGGGAGAACGCCAGTCAAGTGACTAACACAGACACTTGACTGTGCTCAGTCACCTCCCCTGAACAACAGAATTACATTGCTTTAAATAGGTTTTTTGTCCCCTTATCACATTCCACAGACATTAGTCATGGTCAGAAGTACTGGAAAAGGTTTCCACAGAATGCATCACATCAAACCTTTTTTTTTACATGGTACAAGATATACTAAAAACATTGTCCATTTGTTTTATCTCCAAATAGACCACCCTTGCTCTGGTCGCTGCTTCCTCTGTCATTTGGTCCCTCATAAACATAGGTTATTTGTTTACAAAGATGTGACTGTTTATTTCTCTCTTCCTTTATCGCCTCCTCCCCATAAACATTGGTTTATGGCATCTCCCTGTGAAGATATCTCTCTAGCTCCTTCACTTGGGAGACAATGTTATCTCACACACCCCTGCAACCTGAGGCAAGCCTAATTTGAGACTAAATATAAGCTGTAAGCTAGCCCAGAAACCAATTTAATATCTTCTTATATTCTTTACTAAAATTCAGCTTCATCACTCCGACTCATCACCATCAGTGATACGTCCCACAACAGTGGTGCTGTCAGCAAACTTGATGATGCAGTTCGCACTATGACTGGCTACACAGTCATGAGTATAGAGTGAGTACAGCAGGGGCTGAGCACACAGCCTTGATGTGCTCCCGTGCTGATTGTTATCGAGGCTGACACATTTCCACCAATACGAACAGACTGTGGTCTGTGAATGAGGAAGTCGAGGATCCAATTGCAGAGGGATGCGCAGAGACCCAGTTCTGCGAGTTTGGTAACCAGCTTGGAGGTGATGATTGTGTTAAATGCTGAGCTGTAATCAGTGAATAACAGCCTGACATATGAGTTTTTGTTGTCCAAGTGGTCCAGGGCAAAGTGGAGGGCCAGCGAGATCTCATCCACCGTTGATCTGTTGTGGCGGTAAACGAACTGCAGTGGGTCCAGGTTTTTGTCGAGGTAGGAGTTGATTTGCTCCATGATCAACCTCTCAAAGCACTTCATCACCACAGGCGTTAGTGCCACTGGTCGATAGTTATTGAGGCACGTCACCTTACTCTTCTTGGGCACGGTATAATTGACGCCCTTTTAAAGCAGGTGGGGACCTCAGACGTGAGAGGTTGAAAATGTCCGTAAAAATTCCAGCCAGTTGGTCCACACAGGTTTTTAAGAACACGACTGGGTATACCATCAGGTCCAGGCACTTTTCGAGGGTTCACCCCTCTGAAGGATTTCCTGACGTTGCCCTCTGTAACTGAGACTGAAATACCATCACAGTCCATCTACTATTATGAGAAACAAGCACTAAAAATCAAAAAGTGAAATATTGACCTTTCAAAGAGTAATCCATCCTTTTCTCACGCCTTATTAATTTCCTTAGATTACATATCTATTTTGACATGAATTATCTAACCACTTTTGTAGACTGAAATATAGCATTTTGGTATGTTATTAAATGTATTAACAATTTGGATTTCCACAATGACTTTTTAAAAGCAGAAATTCTTTCATTCAAAGCAGAGTAAATATTTAGAAATTTCCATCCTGGAGGGCTGCAGAAATGTAATCACTCAAAAATTTAATTAAGAGAAATGTATATATTTGAGAAATTAAAGGATATAGGAATAGCGCAGGGAAATGCCATTGAAGTAGAATCTCACATAATCTTGTTGCATAGTGAAAGCAGCTCTAGTGGAAATCTCTCATTTTGATCTTACTTATGTTCTTATGGGAAGGGGAAAAATTACAGGTAGTTCACCTTTAGAGCAGTTTATAGAGATAAGGAAAAAGTCCACACAGGAATATAACAATGCAAATGTAAAAATCGTAAGGAGAAAAATTACAGGTAGTTTACTTCTAGAGCAGTTTATAGAGATAATTATAGAGATAAGAAAAAAGTATATAAAGGAATATAACGATGCAATTATAAAAATTGAAGTACCGGTACTGGACTGATGGATGGGCAAGATAATGGTGTGATTTACAATAAGCTACAATTTACATGGAGTGGAAACTGGAAAAGTGCAGGTGTGATAGAAGCACAGATTTGGTTTTCAACAGCAGAAAAAATAAATCAGCAGTGTTGCTAGACAAAGATAGAAGGAAAATATTTGTCTTTTTGACAAAAAAGACGCGTGAAAGGTTCAGTTAATGTCAACTCAAATGGCAAGATCGAGTATTACGTTGTACAGCATAGAAACAGAACCTTCATCTCACCACATCTATGCCAACCATCTTGCCAATTTGTAAGAACACAACTTTCCTGCATTAATTCCATATCCCTTTATATCCTGCTCATTCAAGGTGCCTAAATGTTGTTAATTAGGCTGTGGACCGAGCTTCAGAAATGTGTCCAGAAATCAACTTTCGTGACCATGTCTTGGAACTACATGAAATTTTGGTAAAATATAATTGAGAAGGAAGTCATAACTCGTCAGCGTCATCTATCCATCTGACGTGAATATGACTGTAATCATATCTAATTATGTATAATTTTATTATATAAAAATAATATGCATGTGTGTTTTTTGAATGAGACTGCCGCAGAGGTCCGGCTCCTGAATCAGCCTAATTAATGGGTGAGGGCAGTTCTTCTGGGTTCTCCCGCTTACTGAACCCCACTGACTGTCAGTGTGCAGAGTGGGGGATACGGCCATAGTGGGACTGGGGCAGTGCTAGGCTAGGGGAAGGCTAAAACATCTTCCACTGAGAGGAAAATGCCTAACCCTATACTAACCCTCCTTCCAGAGCTGCCCACGGCTGGAGCTGGAGCCGCTTTGGGACCGGCTGCGGGCTCCGTACTTGTGGTCGCTCAGCGAGTCCACCTCGGCCAGCAAGCCCTTCTGGATCGTCGTGATGATGATGGTGGGGAGCAGCACTGTCTTGCGCGCCGCCCGGGCCGCCATCAGCATCCCCATAGCACCGGCTCCGTCAGTCCGACCGACCCATCGCAGCACTCACCGGCCTACCAACTGCCCGACCGACACTTCACAGCACTCACAGGCCTACCAACAGCCCGACCAATCCCTCGCAACACTCACCGGCCTTCCGACAGCCTGACCGATCCTCTACAGCATCCATCGGCCTACCGGCAAGCCCGACCGACCCTAACCCTAGCCCCGACTCCAACCCGGACCCTAGCTGTACATTTGTTATTTATCATTTATCAGTTCACATCATAACTTTATAAAGATGAATCAATTGAAAAACAAAATGGTCAGTAAGGTGAGCATTACTTTTATCCGTGGAAACCTTGCTATTGATGTAATGAGGAGGCGCCTAGCCATGATCCCAGAGTCCTTAAAACCATAAAACTTTAAGACCATAAAACAAAGCGCGGGATTGGTCAATTTGTGTCTGACCTCAATGTCAAACGTGCATTGATTGACAATTACTACTCGGAAAATTGGAAGTTTTTGTCATATTTAAACAAAATGTGCAGGTTTTGTCCTTGACAAGTTTCAGGTATGGTTTATATGATATTTTTACACAATTAGTTAAATATTCAGGTAGTTCCGTGAGTTGGGTCACGAACCTGAATGATAAAGCTCCTTGGCCCACAGCCTAAACGTGCCTGCCTCCACCACCTCATTGGCAGCTCATTCCAGAAAACAGAAGTGCGAATGATTTACCCCCGGATATCTGGAACCTGCCCCCTCTCATTTTAAACCTTTGCTCTCCAGTTTTACATCCCAACCACGAGAAGACATGAATAAATTACCCTATCGCAATTTTAAATACAGGTGCACAACCTTTTATCCGACAGCCTTGGGACCAGACACTTTTCGTAATTCGGAATTTGTCGGCCTTCGGAATGGAAATTTTTTTGCGTAGATTTTAATGGCTGGCTCAGTGGTAGAGTGCTCGGCTCATATCCGCAAGGTCGCGAGTTTGCGCCTTGATCCCGGCAGTTCCTCAGTCGCGAGTTTGAGTCTTCAATGTAGTTTTTTCTTGCAGAATAAATGCCTGTATGAAATGCAGTGTGTTGAATGAATTCCTGAATTTGTAAATGTAACCTCAGCATTGAATCACCTCTCGCACTCATGTCACCCTAAGGCGACATTTTCACACTCTTATATCCGTGTGCAGCAGAGGCGACGTGCGTTTGGCGCCAAACGTGAGCTTTGGTGTGCAGACGACATCCTGGAAAAAATGTCCGGTTTCTTCCAGGTAGGCGATATACCCTCCCAGGCAATATACCCTCCACTTCTCTTTTATGAAGGGGATTTAGTTCCCCTTTCTACCAGGACCGACCGGAGGTTCCGCTGTCACCTCTGCGGGCCGCCTTCGGTGAACGCTCACTCAACTTTGTCTTGGGATTCCTACTCTCCCGCGCAATGTACTCCCACCTTCTCTTTTATGAATGGGGATTTAGTTCCCCTTTCTTCGAGGACCGACCGGAGGTTCCGCTGTCACCTCTGCGGGCTGCCCACGGTGAACGTCCTGTCTCCCTGTCCCTGGGATAGCACGGGGCGATAAAACAGCACAATACCCCCCTCCCCCTCCAACTCCAGAGGAATCCGCTCCCCGATGGGCCGCTACGGCGACAAGTGGCAGTTCGCCCACAGCCCGAGCTGCGCGACCCCAAGAACAAGACGTACCTTGCACACCATCAGCTTCTGCCCCTACGGGGAGCATGTTCCTCTGGAGTTGGAGCGGGGCTGGGCTGGAGTTGCTGATCTGGGATCTCCGTGCTTGCAGTGGGCCTGGGGGTCGGTGTCCCGATGAGGGGGCACAGCTCGGGCTGTGGGCGAACTGCCACTTGTCGCCATAGTGGCCCATCGGGGAGCGGCTTCTGGTGGTCCTGATGTCTCCCGCTAGTTTGCAGTTTTCCTCTGGAGTTGGAACGGGGCTGGGCTGCTGCTGGCTGTGGGTCTCTGGGATCTCCGTGCTTGCAGTGGGCCTGGTGTCCCGTTGGTCCTGACGTCTCCGGTGACTGGCATTGTATGCTGGCATCGCCGACATGAAGACAGTGCAAAGCCCCCACGCCGGTGCAATGGGCGGGCAGCTGGAGAGGGGAGGGAAGGGGTCACACACATGTCCGGGAAGCAGAGGGGTGTAGGTGGGGTGAAACTGAAGGGAGCGACAATCTGCTGCTCCCTGCCCGCTGAGTTAAAAAGTTCCCACGCAAGACTCACGATACACTGTGTATCGTGAGTCTACCGTGGGAACTTTTTAACTCAGCGGGCAGACAGCAGCATATTGTCAAATATTAACCCTCCCGCACAATATACCCTCACCTTCTCTTTTATGAATGGGGATTTAGTTCCCCTTTCTGCGAGGACCGACCGGAGGTTCCAGAGTCACCTCTGCGGGCCGCCCTCGGTGAACGTTTTCAAGGACCTTTCTTCAAGGACTGAAAAAATGTCCGCTATTCGGAGGTTTTCGTTATATGGATCTTCGGATAAAAGGTTGTGCACCTGTACTTCCGTCATGTCTCCTTTCAGTCTCTTCACTACATGGAAAACAGAGCAAACCTGTCCAATTTCTCCAAATAACTCAAGCACTCCAATACAGGCAATACAATTAAATAGTCTCTCAGAACTCCTTGCAATAACTTCCCCATCACCAATATAAGATTTCAAAAGGAAACCAACACACCTTAGACCATAGCAGACTGAAAAATCAATGTTGGGTCAAAAGCGACCACCCAGAACTAGAAGCTGTGCCATTAATTTGCAGGCAAATGGTAATCTATGTGTATTTGAATAATATAGAAGGGACCAATAATAGATTCAATTAGCAACCTCAAGATAAATGGAGTTTGATCTCTTGGCAAAGGCACTCATGGCAAAACTGAATTTTCATTTTCTGTTTAATTCATCTCATTTGGTCCTGCACTGAAATTGGATTTCTGCACTTAATTGCACTAAGCTAATTACAAAGTGTTATTAGTAAAAATAGGCTAAGGCTCATCGGTGACATTTAAAAATTCCACCAGCCTACTTCCACTGCTCAAAATTAACTTTATGGAACAAAAACTGCATTTATTGCACTGATTTATGCAAGATGGTATAACAATCTCATTTAGTAAACATGCTATTTCCTAAACGCTTTCCATTGCAGAAACTCAAATATATGATCTAGGTTTACAATCCAATGTCATAAATACAGACATAGTAAGAATTAATCCAAAAACCATTTGCAGCCCAAAGTTAGACACAAAATATCCCATAGCATTGTTTGAAGAGAAGCTGGTAGATATGTAAATATGTATTACATTATATCTGCATTTAATGTAATCAATGTTTATTCTTCAACCCATATCACTAGTAAAGATAATCTAATTATTATGTAAGTGACCTGCTTGCGCACAATTTGGTTGCCACACTTCCCAACATTACAAAGCACTTAATTAGTTAAAATTAACTTTTGTGATGTCTCTACATGAGAACAAAGTAATAGTTGAAAATTCCTTATTGTAAAAAAAAATGTATGGCACCCATCTTCCTCTTCTAGCAATCAATTGTATTTTACCCCGGTTTTAAATAATCTATTTCAGATCAAAAACTTCAATATTGTAAACCAATTTTTCCAACTTCACCTTTCTTCTTGCGAAATTAATATTAAAAGTCTCTCTAAAAGATATTCTTCCCACGAAGTAGCCAGATTAATTTTACTTACACCACACCGTCCCAAAACTACCACAGTAAAACAATCTGTTTTGATAATAAACCAAATTACTCCAAACGACCACTATTTCTTTCCAGTAATAAATCGGAAATGAGAAAATCTTGGCAAACTATACGTCTGAGATTTTAAGGACGGAAGATAAAATTTAACAAAAACATTCGTTGCGTTGTAGTTTTTGAGTCCATTGTTTAGTTTGTATTTAAAGTAGCTTCAGTCAACTAATTCCTAGAATCATACGCGAAGCTAATGGGAGAATTCTTATCTCAGTTTAGTAAAGGCACATAATAAAATAAAATCACCAAACGCTTTATGTTTGGGACCGAAAAAAAGCTCGAGCAATATCCATCTCCAGTGTTATTTGCCGCTGGCAGAAGGAAATACAAAGGTAAATAATGAGAACATTTATTCCTCGATGCTGCGGCACATTTTAGAAAGAAAAATGTGCAGCAAACGTGTACTTGGAAAATACAACGAAACCTACATTTCTTCAGAGCGGTTATTAAGCGTACGTGGGAATGGTATTTAGATTGGTTTGTTAATTGAAAGGGTCAATGGACCACTTGCAGCTGCTGTGTTACAAACTCCACATGTATCACATCCTTGGGGAAAAAATGATTGGTTTAGCTTTATCGGTACCCGGTCGGTTGAGTCAACGACATTTCAATTTAAAAATGGTAACAAAAACACATCTTTGTGGTTTACTCGATACCGCGCCCACCAAAACACAACGCTGCGTTAATACGGGAGAAACACTGGATTATATCTCCATTGCAGCGTGTTAGGCCTACTCGCAATTTGGGAGTATGTTCTTCACAAATGCCCGCAAGCAGACGTTTCTCCATGTCCATGGCCGCCGCCGCTACCTCCACCTCCTCATTCCGCACAAAGGCCGGCCTGAGCCAGGCCAGCTAAACCCTTACCGTTTAAACATTCACGCCACTGCCAGCACTATTCCCAGACACGGGTTCATCGCTTCCAACACGACTCGAAGATGTCGCCGGCCGGCCGGCCGCACGCTATCGCCGTTTTTTTTCGTTCTGCATCTTAATGCCTGAGACCCGCAGCGTTTGCAGCGCCGCCGTCGACTCCGACCCAACAGTCATCCATCACGCGCTTGACGTTTGGAAAATACGAGCACAATCCCTCCAACCGCCAATCCCGCCGCGCCGTCTAATCTGGCCAATCCCCACTCCCCGACTCCCACAGCGCCGCCTCGCCTCCGACAAACCACCAGAAGGAATCTGCGGAACAATCGCCACCGAGCAATGGCCGGTCGGCAGCAGCATTCCCACATCCTATTGGCCTGCGGTTTACCTGCAATACGAACAGCCAAAGAAGGGTCCCGACCCGAAAGATCACCCGTTCCTTCTCTCCACAGAGGTTATTCCATCATTTTGTGTCCATCTTCAGTGTAAACCGGCATCTGTAGTTCATTCCTACACATTTCGTCTGCTCCACTGTGAAATCTCCTCAAGGTATGCCTACTTTGAAGCAGTTCTCAGAACAGAGTTCTGCAACACCCTCCCTCACTGCCCCCCCCCCCCCCCCCTCTGTGATTCAACCTGCTCTCCAGCTCTACGACCAGTCAGTGAGAAGGGTCTCGACCCAAAACATCACTTATTCCTTCTCCCTAGAGATTCTGTCTGTCCCGTTGAGTTACACCAGCATTTTGTGTCTACAATCAATTCCGTAGATAGACAAAAATTGCTGGAGTAACTCAGCATCTCTGGAGAGAAGGAATGGGTAATGTTTTGGGTCGAGACCCAAGAGTCAATGAAGAGGAATGGAAGGGCAAGGTGTGAAAAATACAGATAAAGCAGACAATTTCAAAGAAATGTAGAATGGTTCATTATTGGCTATGGGGAAGGTGACAATGAGGCATGCAATGAGTAATTTTGTATTGCTGAAACTTGTTGGAGAGCTAGGGTGGGGAGGGACGGAGAAAGGAAGCAAGGGTTGCTTGGTTAGAGTATTCATACCGCTGCGTTGTTTGTGTCCTTCGACAGCATTGGAGGTGAAAGAATGGGAAAAGTGACGAGGTCAGATCACCGTGGTCTTGCAGCTGGTGTATGCAAAGAGCATCTTACCCAACGAGATAGGTGCAAGCACTACTGAGCGTGACACTGCTGCATGTATAGACACTGAGAATGTTTGGTGTTTTAACACAATTTTTGTTTATATATATATATTCTGAATAAAGTTTATTTTTGGAAAAAATAAGAGCACGTTTTCCCATTGTTTGTTTTATCTGTTAACCACTTCTTGATCTATGTACATTCACCCAATTCCATGTGCTGTATCCTTGCTGAGTAAGCTATCAAAAAACCTTCTGAACATCTAAGTACAGTAAAACTCAATCTTCCATCCAGCCATCTTCAGAAATCCCAATTATTCAACATCTGGCTCATCATGTGATTTCTGCTGTGTTGTCTTTCCACTTATCAGGTCCCCATCTCCACAATGACTTCACACGGACCAGGGCACAAATTCCTCTGGTCCCTGCAACACACAGGATCCAGGTTCCCATGTCACACATCAAGGTCTTTCAATTCAGCAAAAAAGTGGGCCCTACACAGCTTTTCCAATCAGTTGGTGCTCATTTTTTTCACCCACTGTGGCTCTGGTTCCTGCACTCCATTTCAATCTACCTTGTTAACTGGAAAAATTCTTATCATACTGTGTAACATATAAAAGTGATATAATGTTCAGGTATAAATAGAAATAATTTGCAATAGTCTGGAAAATCTGTCAGCCTGCACCACCAAATTCCCAAGCATGCTATATGGTAAAACTCACATAATCCACCATTATTAGGTGGTGCCACACTGGCATAATTTAACACTGGCAGGACTATTGGACATTACTCCTACGTCGTCGAATCACTTTTAATTCACTTATTTTTAATTTATTTTTTTATATAAAGTGTTTTGTTTTAATTTCCATTTTCAGTGAACCAGGTGAGTTTAAAGAGAGTTGGATTCAAAACCCAATAAGTTTAAATGGCCCAATTAGTTAAAAAAAAAAACCCATAGGAAACAGGGGCTTTAACAGGAGCTTGGGAACGGCCCCAGCAAGTCTGATGCCAACACTTAAGGATTTCTTAAAAATTGAATGATGGATTGTGCTTGAGGACATCTGTTGATATGTTAAACATGATTTCCTTTTCATAAAATTACAGTGACTCTGTTCAGTAACATTCTAAATATTGTTACTTATTTTTATATTATTTGTTGGATGCTGGATTATTAATGTGATGCTGGATAAATACGCAGTTCCAATATGTCTGTTTACTTCCAAGGAGTGTAGATCGAGTCTTAACTTCATTTGAAACACCCTGTGTGATCTTCACTTACTAACACACTGAAAAATCAGCCTGTTTTTGCATTCAGATGCCTAGAATCCAATAAGCTTTTCCATGCCCCTCCTCTCTTCCAGTTCTTCCTCCTACCATAACCAATCTGAAGAAGGGTCCTGACCTGAAATGTCACCCATATTATATTCTCCAGAGATACTGCCTGACCCACTGAATTACCCCATCACTTTGTCTTTTTTTGTAAATCATGGAAAGAAAAGAGAATTACAGAAACAGAAATACAAAGCAAATGACAAATAACATTTACTATAAAATAATAACATTCCAATTATCTTGTTTGAGTGACGCTGAAACTATATTATTCACCTTTTATGAAACTATACAATGCACATATGGAGTACAAAATTTTCTACAGAAGTACGTCTAAATATACACAAGAATTACTTGATTCGCTGCCAAGTAAAAAGTACTACAGAAATACAAATTCCATAACTGGGTGTTCCATTCCATGCTTTATACACAATTCTAAACAGTAGTTTAAGATAGTTCAAGTTAATCCTGTATTACAATCTTTATTTTCTGTCAGATAACCCTGTCATGAATACCAGCAGCAGTGCATGAGAGTTAATAATAACAACAACAACAACATCATAAAACACTCATCATGAGCTGATAAGCCGAAGAAAGGAAATGCAACAGGATGTCACAATTCTGGATATATGCCAAAATGGTAATTTAGGAGGTTAACAACATTCAAACCAAATAAATCCAGGAATTTATGAGAATTACAAAGCGATGGATTTATCCAGCATTTAGCAATTTTTAACTAGTTCATGAATTAGTGTGTTGTAGGCATTCAGAAATGTAAACTAATAATTTAAATCTAAAAGCAGATGGGTGAAGTATAAAATGCATGTTTTTCCTTTACTGCCAACAACAGCAGGGATAAAGGAACACAGCCACCTGAAGTTCCCCATCCAAGTTGCACATTAATTTATCTTGGAAGTGCATCACTATTCCATGACACTTCCTGCCCAATGGGATTGTGAGAATACTTTCACCAGAAAGCTTCTTGCAGGGCAGTTAAAGATTGGCAAAAAAAACAGAAGATTAAAAACAAATAAAATTACAACATGAATGACTAGTAATGAAGATCTGCATAGAATGTACAATACAGAAATTGCCCACAGGGCTCAATTGACCTATGCTGGCATTCCTCCTGCAGAAGCAATCATCCGTTTTTTCGCATTGTAACATTTTACAGTTATAATACTTTGTTCATTTTATAACGCTTCCTAACACTTTATTCCCTTCTCCCTCTTGTGCTTACATCTTTTTCATAAATGCAGGCACACTACAACCATTTCCTGCAGTAACAAGTTTTACATCCTCAAATTTCCTTTCTTTCTTTGTAAATCATTTTATTAATTTTTCAAAAAAAGTGATGAACATAACAGTGATATTTGATACATAGGGATCAGGCTAACATTAACAACAAATGTAACCCAAGTATGAATCCAGTGTCAAAATACACATTGGGTATAGACCTCCCGGTCTCTATGTAAATATAGTTAAATGGTTAAAAGAGAACTTGTATATATAAAAACAAAAAGATAAAAAGAAAAAGAAAAAAACAACCCCTAAACTAAAATAAGCAAAACAAAACAAATTTGAGTATAGGGGCAGGGAGGTTCTACTGCAGTTGTACAGGGTCTTGGTGAGACCATACCTGGAGTATTGCGTACAGTTTTGGTCTCCTAATCTGAGAAAAGACATTCTTGCCATAGAGGGAGTGCAGAGAAGGTTCACCAGACTGATTCCTGAGATGTCAGGACTTTCATATGAAGAAAGACTGGGTAGACTCGGCTTGTACTCGCTAGAATTTAGAAGATTGAGGGGGGATCTTATAGAAACGTACAAAATTCTTAAGGGGTTGGACAGGCTAGATGCAGGAAGATTGTTCCCAATGTTGGGGAAGTCCAGAACAAGGGGTCACAGTTTAAGGATAAGGGGGGAAATCTTTTAGGACCGAGATGAGAAAAACATTTTTCACATGGAAGGTAGTTGAGGCCAGCTCATTGGCTATATTTATGAGGGAGTTAGATGTGGCCCTTGTGGCTAAAGGGATCAGGGGATATGGAGACAAGGCAGGTACCGGATACCGAGTTGGATGATCAGCCATGATCATATTGAATGGCGGTGCAGGCTCGAAGGGCCGAATGGCCTACTCCTGCACCCAATGTCTATGTTTCTAAAAGAAAACAAAATCTGGGCTGCAAAGAATTTCAACAGTTTAGACCCCTGTTTGTCGTCAAATCCGTTCCACCGTATAAAGATTAAAAAAATTATAAGGGTTGGAGAGGGAAAAAATTATATCGTGTGAAAATATTGAACAAAGCTTCCCCAAGTCCTATCAAATTTAACCAAGAGTTCCACAATGTCACTCCTAATTTTTTTCTAAATCTAAACATGATATTGTTTCAGAGTACCAATGGAGTGTGGTAGGAGGATTAGAATCTTTCCATTTAAATAAAAGATATCTTCTGGCAATGAATGTGGTAAAAGCAATCAACCGATGGGCTGAACGGGACAGATGAATAGAATCTAACATTGGTAGCCCAAAAATTGCAGCAATAGGATGAGGTTGTAAATCAATACCTAAAACTACAGAAATAGTATTATCAAAAATGTATTTCCAGTATTTTTCCAAATGTGGGCAAGACCAAAACATACGAGTCAGCGAAGCCACTTCAGAATTACATCTGTCACAGGTAGGATTTATATGACCATAAAAACGAGCTAACGTATCTTTTGACATATGCGCTCTGTGAAATTGTATCAGAGCGTGCATTGCACACATTGAAGGGGTATTGACTAATTGAAGAATCCTCTCCAATTTCTCTATAGGTAAAGAAATTTGAAGTTCTCTTTCCCAAATATTCTTAATTTTATCAGATGCACCTACTTGTAATTTCAAAATCAACTCATAAATAGTCGTTATTAAACATTTCTGATAAAGGTTCAAATGTTAAAAAACATTCAGAGATTCAGAGTTTGATGTGATAATGGAAAAGAGGGTAAAATAGCCTTCAAATAAATGTCTAATTTGTAAATATCTAAAAAAAATCAGAGGTAGATTATATTTATTAGAGAGTTGTTCAAAAGACATAAAACAACCGTCCAAAAACAAATCACGAAAAACTACTAAACCCTTCCTCTTCCCCAACAGAAAGGCTTGATCAGTGCTAGAGGGTTGAAAGAAAAAATTAGATGATGGGACTCCATAAGATAAAATACTTCATCCAAAAAACGTACGAAATTGAAACCATATTTGCAATGTGTGTCTTATTATTAGGTTAATCGTATATTTATTCAATCTCTTAATTGTAAAAGGTAACGAGGCCCCTCGGATAAATGCCAATGATAACCCTTGCATAGGGTTCAAGGTTTATCCATCCTGGGCATTGGGTAGCAATGTTACAAAATTTTGAGATTTAAAAAATCAAGTCTGCAATTTATCCCATCAGATAAAGCATAACAATAAGTTTAATTTGACACCTAATTCACTTTCATATCTCAAGTAATAAAAAGGTTATGGCCATTTTCATACCCGGAAATTAGCATCTTGTTCCCTATTGATTTTCTATGGACATAACAAAAAAGCTGTGATCGAGGACAGTCAAAAGCCCATAACCTTCTTAAAAATTAAGAGAACTGAATGAAATTTCCAGTTATCATAGATTGAACCATTCTGAAATAAATATAAAATAATCTTACTTGGAGGACCTGAAATTAAAGCATATAATTAGTTAGTTACCCCAATTGTAGCTAATTTCAAACTTCAATTACTAGATCTAAACATCTATCCATTTCTTAATAAATGATTAACATTTTTAAATAGCCCAAGTGTCCAAATAATATTCACAAATAATTCACAATAAAACATGATTTTTAAATCTCATTTACATTAAATTATAGTCCAAATGGAAGGAATTTAGTGTTCAATTGCAGTAAATTAAAATCAATTTAAATCGGCTTTCTAGTGGGTTCCTGTGGAACGCGCTGGTTTAGAACGTTCACATTGCGCTGGATTTGTGCCCTCAAATGCCCAGAAAAATACTGCGGGATATAAAGAGCCCAAAATGAATTCGCTATAGAAACCTTTATATACAGGGTTCTTAAGAAGCCCCTTTTAATGTAAAAATAAGGTACATACCTTTAATTGTTTGCTTTATAAAACCCTGGCGCTGCGAGAGGTTGCGGGTTGAGAGAGTGGTTTTTAAACTACTATAACTATTATACAAGGCCATAAAATCTAATAATACCTTTTGCGACGGGGTCTCTCAGCGATTTTCCGTTAATGATTTACTAGGCTGAACATTTTCGATTGCAACAGCCTAGTAAAAATCGCGTTTTAAACCCGCCCCCTCTAAACAGCACCAAAATCGCGCACACGGGGTGGGGGCAGATTCTCATCGACGATTCAGGTAGGTTTTGTAACATACCTACATTGGGTATCTTCTAATCTTTTGTCCAAAACGTTAAATAACGAGCATTAACTGTCCAATAATAAAATCTATTATTGGTGCCAAGCCACCATCTTTTTTAAATTTCTGCAACTATTTTTTACTAGTCTGGGATTTTTATTCTGCCATATATATGAAGAGATTTTTGAATCAATAATATCAAAAAAAGGAAAGCCCGAAACTGACCAATAGACAGTCGGTATGCTACCTATGGTAATCAAATATCACTGTACCTTAACTGGTGCATTTGACAATAAATGTGAACTTGAACTTGAAGATAAACAAGCCCTAATTAAAAATTATTTTCTGACAACATCCTTGCAAATTTTATTTTTGTGTTTTTATATCTTCTATATCCTTAATTAACTGCAATAAGCAGAATTGCACTTATTACTTCAATATCAAGTATCAAGGTTCAATTAAAGTTAGCATAATGTATCTATTTTTCAATTTTATCATTTCAGAAATATTGCTTGGTTTGCTTCTTCTTGGAGATATTAAAATGTAAGTTTATTAACTTGTGCGTTTGTCTTGATAAAACTACTATATTCCATTTAGGTTAATTTTCTAAATATTACAATTTAAGTCTTCTTGCAAAATTGTAATATCACACTTTTTAGAAAATCAGTTGCCAATAATATCTCAATTTCCCCTCTTCTAAATATTCAGTGAAATAAATCAGGCACAATATCCAAAATTTTGAGTCCCTTCAGTTAACCAGCATCTGCAGTTCCTTTCTACACATTTCATCTGCTCCACTGCAAAATCTCCTCATTGTATGTCTACTTTGAAGAAGTTCTCCTTTTCACTCCGACAGCAGTCTGAAGAAGGGTCTCAACCCGAAACGTCACCTATTCCTTTTCTGCAGAGATGCTGTCTGACCCACTGTGTTACTCCTGTTTTATGTGTCTATTTTAAGATGACACAGCCTCTAAAAAGATACAATTCCTTTATGAAAAAATTGGGATTGGAATATTTTTTTAGTTTTGGTTCAGGAGTGTTTTGTTTGTTGTTATTGCAATTGTTTAGCAATATCAGATATTTTGTTATAAAGAAAAAAAATCAAATGTTGTTTTTAAAGAAGGAACTGCAGACGCTGGAAAATCGAAGGTAGACAAAAATGCTGGAGAAACTCAGCGGGTGAGGCAGGATATAACCATATAACAATTACAGCACGGAAACAGGCCATCTCGGCCCTTCTAGTCCGTGCCGAACACTTACTCTCACCTAGTCCCATCTACCTGCACTCAGACCATAACCCTCCATTCCTTTCCCGTCTACAAACCTATCCAATTTATTTTTAAATGATAAAATCAAACCTGCAACCTTCCACCACTTCCACTGGAAGCTCATTCCACACAGCTACCACTCTCTGAGTAAAGAAGTTCCCCCTCATGTTACCCCAAAACGATTGTCCCTTAATTCTCAAATCACGTCCGCTTGTTTGAATCTTCCCTACTCTCAATGGAAAAAGCTTATCCACATCAACTCTGTCTATCCCTCTCATAATTTTAAAGACCTCTATCAAGTCCCCCCTTAACCTTCTGCACTCCAAAGAATAAAGACCTATCTTGTTCAACCTTTCTCTGTAACTTAGGTGCTGAAATCCAGGCAACATTCTAGTAAATCTCCTCTGTACTCTCTCTATTTTGTTGACATCTTTCCTATAATTTGGCGACCAGAATTGTACATCATATTCCAGAATTGGCCTCACTAATGCCTTGTACAATTTTAACATTACATTCCAACTTTTATACTCAATGCTCTGATTTATAAAGGCCAGAACACCAAAAGCTTTCTTTACCACCCTATCTACATGAGATTCCACCTTGCATAGTTATTCCTAGATCCCTCTGTTCAACTGCATTCCTCAATTCGCTACCATTTACCATGTACGTCCTATTTTGATTTGTCCTGCCAAGATGTAGCACCTCACACTTATCAGCATTAAACTCCATCTGCCATCTTTCAGCCCACTCTTCCAAATGGCATAAATCACTCTGTAGACTTTGAAAATCCTCTTCATTATCCACAACACCACCTATCTTAGTATCATCTGCATACTTACTAATCCAATTTACCACACCATCATCCAGATCATTGATGTATATGACAAACAACAGTGGACCCAACACAGATCCCTGAGGCACACCGCTAGTCACTGGCCTCCAACCTGACAAACAGTTATCCATCATTAGTCTGGTATCTCCCATTCAGCCACTGTTGAATCCATCTTGCTACACCACTATTAATACCCAACAATTGAACCTTCTGAACCAACCTTCCATGTGGAACCTTGTCAAAGACCTTACTGAAGTTCATATAGACAACATCCACCACTTTACCCTCATCAATGTCCCTAGTAACCTCTTCAAAAAATTCAAGAAGATTAGTCAAACATGACCTTCCAGGCACAAATCCACGTTGACTGTTCCTAATCAGACCCTGTTTATCCAGATGATTATATATATTATCTCCAAGTATCCTTTCCATTAATTTGACGACCACTGACGTCAAACTAACGGGTCTATAATTGCTAGGTTTACTCTTAGAACCCTTTTTAAACAATGGAACAACATACGCAGTACACCAATCCTCCGGCACCATTCCAGTTTCTAATGACATTTGAAATATTTCTGTCATAGCCCCTGTTATTTCTACACTCACTTCCCTCAATGTCCTAGGGAATATCCTGTCCGGACCTGGAGACTTATCCACTTTTATATTTTTTTAAAGTGTCAGTACTTCCTCTTCTTTGATCCTAATAGTTTCCATAGCTACTCTACTTGTTTCCCTTACCTCACATAATTCAATATCCTTCTCCTTGGTGGATACCGAAGAAAATAAATTGTTCAATATCTCCCCCATCTCTTTTGGTTCTGCAGATAGCTGTCCACTCCGACTCTCTAATGGACCAATTTTATCCCATGTTATCCTTTTGCTCTTAATATAGCTGTAGAAACCCTTTGGATTTACTTTCACCTTACTTGCCAAAGCAACCTCATATCTTCTTTTAGCTTTTCTAATTTCTTTCTTAAGATTTTTTTTACATTCTTTATACTCCTCAAGCACCTCATTTACTCCATGCTCCCTATAATTATTGTAGGTCTCTCTCTTTTTCCAAGCCAAGTGTCAAATTTCCCTTGAAAACCATGGCTCTTTCCAATTATTACTCTATCCTTTCAACCGAGCAGGGACATAAAGATTCTGTACTTAAAATGTCACCTTTAAATGTCCTCCAGTTCTCTACTAATTTCTCCAGCATCTGTGGAGCAAATGAAATAGGCGATGTTTTGGGTCGAGAGCCTTCTTCAGACTGATGTGGGAGTGGTGGTGGTGGTGGTGGGGGGGGGGGGGGGGGGGGGGGGGGTGGAGACAGTGGGCTGTGGGAGAGCTGGAAAGGGGAGGGGAAGAAGGAGAAAGCAAGTTTTAATTGCTATATTAATTAAATTGGTAATAACTATAAAATATTAATATTCAAGATTAAACATTCTAACATTGAGTTTTTACTATTTTAATTCTTCCCCCACACCACCCACAACACAATTCAACTGATTAACCTCAATGACTACTATTTCTATTTTGTGCCCATAAATGTAGCAACCCAGTGGTCTATGTAGAACATCTGCTTTTTAAAAACTGCATTAAACCACAATGCATGCCATCCAACACAATTTCTTGTTAATAAACCTGTTTACCAATGCTCAGTTTGACTGCATGAAAACTATTAATTTCCATGTTTCATCTTAATTTAAATTCACATGTGCATAAAGACAAGCCATATCCTGGAGGTAAAATGGGAGTTACTAACCTGGTTATTTGACTGAACATCTCCTCTGCAAAGTGGAAGATATAGTCTCCACCTGTCTCTGTAAATTTCAACAATGATACGATTTCCTGCACTAATCCCCATCCCTCAATTCCCTAAATTTCTAAAAAAAGAGTAAAATGTGATTACTGGAGTCACAAAATGTCAGCCATCAAATTCACTATTGCCTTTTTGATGGCTCAATGCATCCAACTAGGCCTAATGAGCTGACCAATAAACTTAATTTGGACTCCAGCTACCTATCATATCAATTTGCTTATCCCACCACTGCAGTACAGTATTTTCTACCTATAAGGTGTAATGTAGCAATCCTCCAGTAACTCATCCATATTCAAATATTCTTCCATCTGGAAGAACAAAGGTCACAGAATACCACACTCTGTCAGTTTTCCTCCAAGTTGCACACAATCTTGACCTTTAATTTGCATAGATTTGAAATAGAACATGAAGTCAGAAATATTGTGAATTTCTGGAGACCATTCAGGACCAATATATCCTGAACAAATGAATGGCAGTTTATTTTGGATATGATATGAACAATGTCAGAAATATTTAATAATTTTTACAGAAAAGGACATTTAACAAACAGATCATAACATTAGCAAGTCATTTACATGGTCTAAAAAGGAGAAACGTAATGTTTCTCCAATATGCTATATTTCAGCGAGGCTAACTTTAATGCAAAGAGGGAAATTGATAACAGGTGATACTATAATGGGAGATGTTTAGTAAAGAATTCATCGCACAACAGGTGCAATGTATGTATTTCAAGGAAAAGAGCGTGAAAAGGGGAAGAGACATGAAATAAAAGCATTTCAACAAAATAATATCAGGAACAATATTCAATTAATAACTTGTAAGGTTATAAAAAAAATTCTGGATTGATATTTTTAGAATAATTTCTGAAGTTATTAATACTAAATTAGATCCCGATTCAAAACTAATAATACTTGGAATAACAGAACAAAGTCTAACACTCACAACAAACCAAAGAGACTTTCTTGACTGCAGTATAATAACTGAGAAAACAATTAATACTAAAATTTTGGAAAGGCCCAATAACCCCCATAATTAAGATGTGGATTATGGAAATGTCGAAGACCCTACACCTGGAAAGAATCAGATTTGGCTTAATGGACAAACAAGAACTTTTTGTTAGAATATGGTCTCCATTCATTGACTATTTGAAGGGGTAGATCGGTCCAGCACGGGAACCTAACCAAAGCTTGAACTCAGGATTAGATGAAAAGTTATACTTTATAATCCACTAACCTATCTCCAAAGATGTATTATTAGTAAACCATTCCATTCTTTTTTTTTATCTTGACATTTGTGTTTTTTTTTTAATTTCTCTTACTTCCTATTTTCAAAAAAAAACTAGAAGCAGAACCAATCCACAATTTATATAATTAACAACGTACGACTGATATACATGAAATGTTTGTAATATGTGTTTGCTTCTAATAAAAATAAATAAATCACAGGAGGGAACTGAAAAAGTTAAGTAAGGAAGAAAAGTAGTTATGTGAAAATAATAGCAGTGCCATTACATGGAATCCTAAAACATTCTGAGGACAGCATAGGGGCAAAGTGGTAGAATTGCTGCCTTATTGTGCCAGAGACCCGGGTTCGATCCTGACTATGGGTGCTGTCTGTACGGAGTTTGCACATTCTCCTTGCGACTGTGTGGGTTTTCTCCGAGTGCTCCAGTTTCCTCCCACATTCCAAAGACATGTAGGTTTGTAAGTTAATTGGATTCTGTAAACTTGCCTCTACTGTGTAGGATGCAAACTGGGATGACAGAACGAGTGTACAGGCATGGACTCAGTGGGCCAAATAGTCCCTGAGGTTAGTGTTGTGTGGCATTCTAGAACCTGATGGTTACTAGGAAGAAGCTGTTCTTGAACCTGATGGTCATGGTTTTCAGGCTCCTGTAATTCTTTTCCAATAGTAATCATGAAATGAGAGTGTGGTGTGGATTGTTGATTGTTTGATGGTGGGGGAGGTCAGTAAATGTGATGGACTGGGCAGTGGTACAACTTTCTGCAGTCACAATCGTTCTTGTGCATTTAAGTTGTTTAACCAGGATGGGATGTAACCAGTCAGTCTGCTCTCTGGCATACATCAAATGTAAGCTGCTAGCAAGGATAGAAGATTATTTTCCATTAAGACAAAGATTATACAATTTAAAAAAAAATAATATTCAGCACATTTTTCATAAAGGAGCATAAAGGAAGATGGGGTTATACAAAAGATTGGCAAGTTAAGTGTTAATTTTTTTTGTTAGCATTATTATCAAAATGGCTTTTATCTGTTTTTATTCAAGAATTATGATGATCAAGTCAGTTGGTTTTCAAAATGAATAGCAGGAAGCTAATGAATCAGCTGATTGGAATTGGGTAGTACTCATATTTCTAGCTAATTGCTCATATTTGCCAATTCATTGATTCCCAAACTAGATAGCATTCCCAGTTGATTCAGGAAATAAGCAGCCCACTTTGGCACAGCCTGATTCTAGGTTAGATAAATTGATTTCCTCTCACATTTTCCTTGCCAAAAAAAATCAGAGAAGAATATGATTAACATATAAAAGGTCAGGATGATTACACAGTACTAATCCTGAAGCACTCCTGTAGTCGCCTTTACAAAACAAGTAAGTTCAAAAATAAAAGACAATGCTCAAGACTGATACAGGCATGTACTGGAATCGTTAAGCAGATTATATTGTCTAAGCCACAGCATATAAGCTGATTACCCATGGCTCAAATAATTGTTGTGTACATTCCAATTAACCCTTTGATTCAAATGTTTGAAAAAAAAAAAGGATTTGCAGTCCCCTTGATTATGACTTTCAAGTATGTTCCAACTCTGACAACCCTTTGAAATTGTGGTTATTCACAATTAAATTGTGTCCGTAGAGTAATTAGTAATTATAGGCAACTCCCATGAATTTTGTATTCCACAATATAATGCTGAGTTTTCAATTATTGCAAGAAAATATGGAAATTTATGTAATCTAGTTTAGTTTATTATCATTACATATCCCGATGTACAGTGAAAAACTTTATTTTGCATACTATCCAATCACATACTATATTATACAGTGCCCTACATAATGTTTGGGACAAAGACCCATAATTTATTTATTTGCCTCTGTACTCCACAATTTGAAATTTGTAATCGAATAAAAATCACATGTGATTAAAGTGCACATTGTCACATTTTAATAAAGGCCATTTTGGTTTCACCGTGTAAAAATTACAGCAGTGTTTATACACAGTTCCCCATTTCAGGGCACCATAATGTTTGGGACACAGCAATGTCATGTCAATGAAAGGAGTCATGTTTAGTATTTTGTAGCATATCCTTTGCATGCAATGACTGCTTGAAATTTGCAATTCATGGACATCACCAGTTGCTGGGTGTCTTCTCTGGTGATGCTCTGCCAGGCCTGTATTGCAGCCCTCTTTAGCTTATGCTTGTTTTGGGGGCTAGTCCCCTTCAGTTTTCTCTTCAGCATATAAAAGGCATGGTCAATTGGGTTCAGATCGGGTGATTGACTTGGCCACTCAGGAATTGACAATGTTTTAGCTTTGAAAAACTCCTTTTGTTGCTTTAGCAGTATGTTTGGGATCATTGTCTTGCTGTAGAATGAACCGCCAGCCAATGAGTTTTGAGGCATTCGTTTGAACTTGAGCAGATAGGATGTGTTTATACACTTCAGAATTCATTATGCTACTACCATCAGCATTTGTATCATCAATGAAGATAAGTGAGCCAGTACGTTCAGCAGCCATACATGCCCAGGCCATAACACCCCCACCACCGTGTTTCACAGATGAGGTGGTATGCTTTCGATCTTGGGCAGTTCCTTCTCCCCTCCATAATTTGCTCTTGCCATCACTGATATGTTAATCTTCGTCTCATCTGTCCACAAAACCTTTTTCCAGAACTGTGGCTACTCTGAAGTACATCTTGGCAAACTGTAACCCGGCCATCCTATTTTTGCAGCTAACCAGCGGTTTGCATCTTGCAGTGTAGCCTCTGCATTTCTGTTCATGAAATCTTCTGCGGACAGTGGTCATTGACAAATACACACTTGACTCCTGATGAGTGTTTCTGATCTGTCGGACAGGTGTTTGGGGATTTTTCTTTATTACAGAGAGAATTTTTCTGTCATCTGCTGTGGAGGTCTTCCTTGGCCTGCCAGTCTCTTTGTGATTAGTAAATTCACCAGTGCTCTCTTTCTTCCAAACAGTTGATTTTGGACTGGTCAGCCTTTTTGACATTACTATACATTTAAATCAAACAATTAACTAGAATATACACTACAATCATTAGAGCCACTGGTAGATCATTCACTTAATATATAATAGCTAATACACATTTAAGTTTTTAAGCTCTATATGATCTCATAATGAAAAGTTTCCTGAATAGTCATGCTATGGCAGTATTTCAAATTCAATTTGAAAACAAGAAACGTGCGTGAAACTAATGTGTTAAACTTAAATAAAAGCAGTTGCTATAAAACTTAAATAAAAGCAGTTGCTATAGGCACAAGAATGAAGTTATCTAAAGTAGACTGGGAAAACGGATTAGAGTAAAACAGAATATCAGTTGTAGCATGTCACATGGGAGGGCTGGTCCAACACAATATTCCACCTCCCCACCAATACAGACACTCGTGGCCAGTGGGGGGGGGGGGGGGGGGGGCTTTCTGGAGCGCTAGTATGGGTGTTATGGGCCGAAGGGACTGGTTCCCAGAGGGCGTGTATGAGCATTGTGGGCTGAATGGCAGCTCAGTCACTCAGGCCTGGTGGGTTGGCAGCTCAGTCACTCAGGCCTGGTGGGCTGGCAGCTCAGTCACTCAGGCCTGGTGGGCTGGCAGCTCAGTCACTCAGGCCTGGTGGGCTGGCAGCTCAGTCACTCAGGCCTGGTGGGCAGGCAGCTCAGTCACTCAGACCTGGTGGGCTGGCAGCTCAGAAACTGCCAGAAATTCTACCCAAAACAGGTGAGACTCTGTGAGAGAGAAGAGGGAGAGGGTGGAGAATCAAATTTAGGCATTTTTCATATTTTTCTGCACATCACAGCAATGAAGTGGAAATTCTATCCTGGCCTGGATCTCACAGGGAGCCAATGAAAGGAGGGAGAAAATACTGTGGTGAGGGTTAATACTTTGGGCAGGAATACTTACTGATGGGCCGAAGGAACTTCTCCTGGGCTAGTACAGGCCTGATGGGCCGAAGGGGCTCTTTAAAAAAAACATTAAATATTCAGAGTGAAATCTCAGCGAAAGGCACATTTTCTGGATTTTTCCTGGCCTGGAAGGGGCCTTTTGGGCCAAAATGCTTCGCCTGGGCTAATATGGGCATTTAGGTCAAAAGAGACTGGGTTCTCGGCTAATAAGGGCCTTGTGGGCCGAAATTTGTGGTTTTACGCAGGCCAAACAACTCATTTAATTTCCATTGCCATTGCAGTTTCAAGCACAGGGCAGGCCGAACAGCTCATTGCATTTTCATTTCACTTCCATTGCAATTTCAAGCACAGGGCAGGCCGAACAGCTCATTGCATTTTCATTTCACTTCCATTGACATTGCAGTTTCAAGCACAGGGCAGGCCAAGCCAAACAGCTCATTGCATTTTCATTTCATTTCATTTTTTACATTGCAGTTTCAAGCACAGGGCAGGCCAAGCTAAACAGCTCATTGCATTTTCATTTCATTTCCATTGCAGTTTCAAGCACAGGGCAGGCCAAATAGCTCATTGCATTTTCAAGTTGATTAGTCCAACTTGGATCGTTTTATCTGGACTATCAGTGGCTAAGGGGAGGCCTTACTGAAATTTATAAAAAATATACAAAGCATAAATAGGGTAGATAGTAAGTCTTGTTCGCAAGTTAGAAATTATAAATACTAGGGGAATTCCTTCAAAGGCAAGAGGGGGAAAGTCAGGGAAATATGTCAAGGTAAACTTTGCAGATATTATAGTATCATTTAAAAGTGACATTTAGACAGGCTTATAAACATGCAGGGAATGTGGGGATATGAATCGTGTGCAGGAATATGGAAAGTTTTAATTGGCATCGTGATCGGCACAGTCACCAAGAACCAAAGGGCATGTTTCTGTGGTGTACTGTTCTATGTTCTTTACAAATGTATATTCTTGGAAGGAAAAAGGTTTGGAGGTCACAATGGATATACAAAAGAATAAAGGGCCAAAAGAATGAGTAAGAAAGGTGTGTGAAAAGGGTCTCGACCCAAAATGTCGCCTATTCCTTCGCTCCATAGATGCTGCCTCACCTGCTGAGTTTCTCTAGCATTTTTGTCTACCTGTGAAAAAGTAAATTAACATTTAAATTGAGCCAGTCTACAAAACGAGGAACTTCAAAGGGATTTGAGGGACAAGTGCACAAAACGTTAGTTAGTGAGATGGTCCAGCGAGGAAACCTTATGAATGTTTGGTCTTAATTGCAAAGGACATTGAGTATAAAAGTAGAGAAATTTAACTTAAATTGAAATGGTGTTGATGAGACTGCACTTCAAATATTATATGCAATTTTGGACTCCATTTTTAAGGAAGATGTGATTACATTGGAAGAGGTTTACAAGGTTAAATCGTGGGATGAAGAGGTTAAAATGCATTTAATTGTCAAAGAATGAAAGCTAATATTACTGAAAGGGTTGACAGGCCTGTGGCCAAGTTAGGCTAAACAGCCTGTTTTTACACTGTACAACTCTTATGGTTGTGGCAGACAAGATGCAGACAACAAATTAACCCCAAAATGAAAATATATCAACACACCAGAAATATATACTACAAACAATAATACCCAACAATAACTAAGACCAGAGCTTTGCAGTTCTACCACATCCAGTTGTTAAAGTTGAGGAATAATTAAACAGCTAAAGGGAAGAGGCTTGTGCCACAAACATCCCTAGCCATAATGATGGCACAGGCCTGCACTAAATGTGGAACCATTCACAATCGTGATCTGGAAGTGACAAAAAAAAAGTTTCAGCTTTTCCCAAGGCTACCACCTTCACAAACTCAAATTAAATTTGGATAAATTTGGATCTGCAGGCATTTGGGCTAGACAAACATTCTTGTAGTATTGATTGCACTTTAGAGCTGGCTACACATTGCCAAGCAGTTCCAGTAGTTTAATCATTGGTATTTATCCAACAATGTTGAAATTTTTTATTCTACAAAAAATGCAGATAAAGCCTAAGTGTTACCGAGTTAACTCACTGATCAAAGTGATGTCATCAAAGGGAGATGTCACCGAATGTGCTATCAAGCAGCATTTGTTCAATGGTAAAGCAGATCATAACCATTATTTAAATTAAACTGTACATAACAAATTTTACTTACTCACTCAAAGATAATCTACTCCTCAATGCTTGGACTTTGACAAGACCATCTGCTCCAATGGCTGCTCTTCACAGCAATATAATGTTTGACTGAGCAACATCATACAGCACGTAAAAGAAAACTCAATTGGCATCAAGGTTAGAGTTAGATAAGTTATGCAGCAGTTCAAGCCAGCTCATCATCGTCTTTACAAAGGGAACTAGGGATTGGTAATAAACCGAGGCCTTGATAATGACATCTAGATTCCAAAATAGTCAATAGTGAAAAATATGTTATATTAATTGTGAAACATATTCCAGTTCATAGACAAATTCAGAATGCCGCTGGTTGGTTTAGATTACTTTTGATGACATCCAAGTGAACAGCACTAATTGACCATCTCAGGATTCACATTCAAGATTATATTTAACATCCCAGATTCATCCATTTGATTTCATAGAATTGTACAACACAAAAATTGACCCTTTTGGTCAACCTTGTCTTTGCTGACAATGATGCCTTACTATACTAGTCCCATTTGCATCCATTAAGACTATATCCTTCTATGCCTATCCTACCCAAACAACTGTCCAAATGCCTTTTAGATGCTGTATTTTCCTATTCCAAAAATTGTTGACTCCAGGGAAGAGAAGTCAGGACAGCACAAGCCAGTTTTCATTAGTTTACTGGTGGAAAGTGTTAGCAGCGTCAAATTCCTGTGTGTTAACATCTCAAGTGATCTGCCCTGGCCCCAGCACAAAGGTGTAGTAAGCACCTCTAATTTCTCAGAAATCTGAAGAGATTCAGCATGTCACCACTCTAATAAACTTCTAGTTACACTGTGGCCTGGTTCAGCAAATTCCAATGCACAGAACCACAAGAGGCTGCAGAGAGTGGTGCATCAGCACTGCTCACCCCACCGTGGAAGGCATCTACATGAGGCAGTGGCTCAAGAAGGTATCAAGTCTCCCCATCAAGCAGGCCAGCCCTCTTTCATTGCATTCATAGGTGGGATGTACAGAAGACTAATGTCCGAGACCATCGGGTTCAGGAACAGCTACTTTCCTACGACCTTGATCCTTGAACCGTAACCCGACCTTTGCAATGGATTACTATGGACCACTTAGTTTAGGGATAAAGCATGGAAATAGACCCTTCAGCTCACCAAACCCACAGCAACCAGCGATCACCCATATACTAATTCTATCCTACACACTCGGGACAATTTATGGAAGCCAATAAATGTAGAAACCTGCACTTCTTTAGAATGTGGAAAGAAGCCAGAGCATCCAGAGAAAACCCACCATCACATGTTTAACGTACAAACTCCGTATAGGCGGCACCAGTGGTCAGGATCGAGCCTGGGTCTCTGGCACTGTAAGGCAGCGACTCTACCACTGCACCACTGTGCTGGCCCCTGCACTAGATATAGACTTATTTTTTTCTAATTGTTTTGCGATCACAAATTGCTTTTGGTAGTCTTTATTTTCACTATCTAGTAAATGGAGCTACAGCAAGGATGATTTCCATTGTACCTGTACCTCACCAGACTTGTGCACATGACAATAAACTCGACTTGAATCAGATTTGTGAGACATTATCTGTCCTGTACAAAAATGTGATGGCTGTTTGCCATCAGAGCTTAGTTTTCCAAGTGAGCATAAATCCTGTCACTCAGTATCTTCAACATTTTTCCTACCACTGGAAAGGCTCACTGGCAGATTCCACACTTATCCATACAGCCTTTTTTTGAACAAGGGGATATTAGGTTTCCTCTAGTCATCTGGCACCTCACCCATTGCCAACAAGGAGCAAACATTCCTGCTGTCTCCTTCCTTGTATCCCATAGCATCCTGGAGTAGATTCTGCCAGACTCAGAGTATTTATCCACCCTAATTTGAACTAATATTAGTAACACTTCCTCCTTCCTGATATAGCCATGCTCCAGAATATCAAGGTATTCCGTCCCTGAACCTTCTAGCCTCCACAACCTTCTTCCTGGTATCGACAGATGATATTCATATAGGACCTTGCTCATATCCCTTGGCTCCACTTATAGATTATCCATTTGATTCCCATGGATTCAACTCTTTTATTAGCTAAACCCATGTTCCTAATATACTGATAAAATAGGTTTGTTGGACAAATCTGAAATATGGAGATAAAACAAATGCAATGCTCCGATCCAGTTTAGTTTAGAGACACAGCGTAGAAACAGGACATTTGCTCACCGAGTCTGCACCGACCAGTAATCCGCATACACAAGTTCTATCTGCACATAAGGGACAAGTTACAGAAGTGAATTAACCTACAGACCTGCCCGTTCTTGGAATGTGGGTGGAACGGGAGCACCTAGAAAACGCCCATGCAGTCATGGGGAGAGCATATAAACTGTTAAGAGCACCAGTAGTCAGGATCGAATCAGTCTCTGGCGCTGTAAGGCAGCAAAATCGCTGTGCCACTTTGCTGCCCCTGCGATCTGTGTAAATAAATCCCAAGTATACATATGCAAAGCATTGAAAGATATGTTCCTAACATGGAGATTATGGCATATGGGCAATAAGGTGGGCACGGCCCTGGTGAACCAAAGTGCCCGTTTCTCTATTGTACAATACTGATACAAATGATATTATATTTTTCCAAGTAGTTCTATATGGCATATGGAGTAACAATGTGCATTATTGTAGATATGTAAACCAAGATACCAGATCTTCATTCAGGAAGGAAAGCACACCCTGTTGGAATTCAAACAGGGAAAATTCCTTATCCTGGCCCACATTCATTTTTAAAAAAATGATAGTATTTTAACTCAATTGTTTTCTTCCCTATTTGTGAAACTCTTCTTTTGAACTTCTGATGTATTGACTAAACTGTGCTTTAAAATAAATCAGTTGGCTGTAATCTATTATAAAGCTGGCAAAAGATGTACAAGTCACTATGTATGAAATACAAGGTAAATTAACAATTTTATTTCATACTAATTTTTCACAAAGTATTACAACACTATTTTCTAATTGTTAATGTCAGCCTATATACAAGTGTAACTCCATCCACTGAAACATTCTATATTATGATGTGATAAGTTATTGCATTTGGCTGTATCGTGTATTGATATTAACTGTCAAATATGCTTTGCACATATAAAAACTTAACTGTACTCAGATAAAAATGTATTTGAGTTAAATGAACATAAAGCAAAATTGCTTGATTGGAACGATAACACATTCCACAGATCTCAAAAAGCAGAACTAACCCAAATGTGACATTCTCCCCTAAGTGTAACAGTTGTCAGCCATGATTTATACAAAAGCTCATTATCAAATTGTTGCACATTGAAGTAAAGGCCGACTTTCTGCTCAAATTTACATCATAAATAATGATGTTTCTGCAGCTCATCTGTAAGAATATTCAATTTCTTGTAGAGTGCTACATAAAACAAAGCTGGTGACTTGTTTAAAGTCTGCTTATGCTTAGATGACTGAAGTAGTACATAGTTCACAATAATAGCTTTAGTCTGAAATGACAAACTAGTTAGAACAAATAGCCATTAATCTGTTCAATAGACAATCATAGATGAGCCTTACGAATGCACTACTTATGAATTTGCATTTAACTCTTGCACAACTGACCAGCAAAATTGAGCTCAGTGTAAGGAGATCTACGATTATGGATCAGAGTCCGTATATTTATACAACCCCATGTGTTTTGTAATTCAGGTACTTAATCTTCGGGTAAATTGTGCAAAATCTGTAACACATACAGGTTATTAAACTGAAAATGAATGCGAATTAAATAATCAATGTCAAATCACAAATTGGAGCCTGAACACAATAGCGGATCATGTACAATTGTGGATCATTTCCAATTGAAAAGTCTGCATTGAAAATCCATAAAAGAGATTCAAAAGGCACTTAAATTTTTTTTTTATTTAACCAAAAATTGCAGCTGTCTCCTTACTGTTCTTGACTGCAGAATCACATACATTTCACTAAAGCAAATTTATGGAAATGGATGCCTTTTCCTGCAACTTACGATGTGTAAATGCACTACCTGGAATTGATTATTATCATCTTTGATCACCATTACTCTAAATAAATTGATCTCAAGTTGAGCATTACAATTAATGGTCTGCTTCCTTCGAGCACCAAAGGCACCACTCCGGACTTCACTTTCAAGATTTCAGGTGAATGCTTCACTAAGATCAGTCTCAGAAGCAATGTCCTTGAAGGCTGAACCATTTACCACCAATTAAAGGTTCAAAGGTCAGTTTAGTGTCACTTGTACCAATTAAGGTACAGTGAAACTCGAATTACCATACAGCCATTCTAAAAATAAAGCAAGACACAAAACTACATAAAAGTTAACATAAAGGTCTACCACAGTGGATTCCCCACATTCCTCACTGTGATGGAATGCAATAAAGTCCAATCTTCTTTCTCTTTATTCTCCCGCAGTCGGGGCAGTCGAACCATCTGCAGTTGGGGCGATCGAAGCAGTCAAAGCTCCTGCGGCTTGGAGCTCCCGAAGTTGGACTCTAACCAGGGATCGTCAGCTCCACGATGTTAGGTCCTGCAGGCTCCCGCAGTTGGAGCTTCCGAAGTCAGTCTCCAGAAGAAGCTGCCAACTCCTCAATGTTAGGCCGTAGTAGGCAGATACGATACGTTAAGAAGAAAAAAAATCACATCTCCATCGAGGTAAGAGATTAAAAAAAGTTTCCCCTAACTCCCCCCACATATAACAAGCTAAAGAACATTAAAACATACATTCAACATACTAAAAAACAACAAAGAAGGAAGGGACGAGGCAAACTGTTGGCGAGGCAGCCATTGCGGATGCCACCCGGTGGTTGACCCAATTATAAATGGAAGAAAGGGTTTTTTGGACTCACCTAATGCACGTAAGAGTTACTACCTAAACAAAATATCAAAAATTTGGTGGCATTCTGAACATTGGCAAAAACTCACGATACAATGCCAATGGTATAGGCAGAGTTAAAAAAAGTAATTGCACAAGTTCACCAATCTGAAAATGGACACAATGAAAGATGGCAGAAAGACAGATGGAATAGCCATGTCATTCCTAGGGATCAGCAGGGAAAATCACGTTTGAGAATAAAGACTAAAAATACAATTTTAAAAATGTTGAAAATAAATCAATGCACGTATCTTAAACGTCAAAACCAGTGCAAATAAAGTGAAAGTAAAATTATTCACGCAGTATACAAGTTAATCAATCTATTTTATTTGCATGTCATGAGGGAAAACCTTAAATAAGACCTTCGCCAGCTTGCTCATCCCACTTGAATTTGCAATCTATTCAGATTGCTTTTTAATGAAATCTCAGTCTTACACACTTCAGATCAAAGGATTTTGTTTTAAGTGCAAAATGCAGACAAATGATTTCAACCAATTGAAAGATGCTGAACATTCCGCATCATTAAAATACAAAATGCCTTAGTTCACTGTATTTGCAAACTTGTGATTTTTCACTTTTTAATATAGTAAAACTTTGGAATAAGTTTCCTCGTTGGTACAGTCTTTATTCCAGTCTATGGTCTGCCAGCAGGTTTTAGTTGGCTTCATTCTTAGATGCTTCATCAAAATTTTCAACAAGATCTGTAAAAACAAAGGCACGCGTTTAAATTATTTAAGACATTTTTGAAAAGCATTTACATATACTAATGGATAAATTCAAGCAGTTCCAAAAACAACCAATTTATAAAAGCAGTGGTGTAACCAAACTCATGTCCCATTGCCTCAATGATTATTAGGCAGTCAGCATCAGGATATTATCTGTACTCACTATTACAACAGTTATGTCAACACCTGGCAATTGTTGATTTTCTCATGGAAAATATATGATGAGATTCTAGACAAAGCTTAATGAAGTGTTATGGTGTGGATATTTCGCAAGAAAATAGGAAGCAGAGTGGTAGTATTCCTCTGTGAAGTTTCAATGCAGAAATAGTGTTGGATTACTGTGGGTGCCTGGAGAGTTCCAATACCTGAGGAACTACCTGCAACGCAAATTAAAGCCGTTAACTCCATCCCATCAGTTCGACGAATCTGAAGGACACGCGGAAACAGAGTCTGGAGTGACCATTTGAAGTGGAAAATGGAATAAACCCAAATATAAACATCACACAGCATTATGCAGAAAAGCTAATTTACTCTGCACAAACACCAAAAATTCCCATTCCAGATAAAACCGATTGAAGACCAGCAATGATGAACTCAGAAGATCAGGCAGCACCTGTAGAGGGAATGCGATGGTTTGGGTCGAGATCCTTCTTCAAACATGGGAGAATGTGGGGAGGAGAAAAGCAGGGGGAAATGGAAAACAAGATGGGGGCGAGCCTGGCAGGTGATCTGTAGATACTGGGGAGGGGGTGTCTTTGACAGATGGGTGATGTGACAAAGGCTTGAGATGAAAGGGGCATCAGATAAGGAAAGTAGAGGAGTGAAATAAAAGCTGGACGTTGGGATATGGGTGGTAGAGGGAAATGGGGAACTGTGGATGAGAGAAAAGGAGCTGGGTGACAGGTCTGGTGGGCGATATGCACTCGATATAAGAAAAAAAATGTTCTCCATGATGCAAGATTGCAATATTGGCCAGATATCCAGAAAGATAAGAGTACTAATAGTGGAGTTGCATACCGCAACTCCCAAATGGACAGATTAACACAACTCGTGTTCGTACAATAGGATGCAGCAACAAACCCACCACAAATTTTGCTCACACATTTGCAAGCCGGTATGGATAAGATTCCATTCTCAATTTAAACCAACCCACCTCCATCCTAGAAACGCAAGACCTGTAGCCCACTTTATAGTTTATAAGCAAACAAAATCCGCACAATTTGCATGTGTTAATACTTGCTGCAATATCACATATACTAGCTTCAACATCACCATATGAGCTTATATACATTTAAAGATGCTTGTACCATTTTAATCCCCAAATCTATTTATCTGCATCGACAATCATTCCTGTTCTTTATAAGATGTAAATGTTTTTCTTTCAAATATTAGTTTAAAAAAAACTCCATATTGCATCACATTACAAGGCTGAAATGTAATTTATTTAAATCTGGGAACAGCACAGAATTTAAATCAACATAAACAAATAAAAAATGTCTATTCTTTTTGCCCAAATTCAGATAGCTATCAGAAAATGCAGAAATAAACATAATAATCAATGGAGACACAAAAAAAAATGCAGATGCTGGAATGTTGAGCAAAGTGCTGGAGGAACTCAACAGGTCAGGCAGCATCTCTGGAGGACATGTAAAGACTGGCAACTGAGGAAGGTCCTGACTGAAAAGTTGCCTATCCAGGTCCTCCCAAGTCACTGCCTGACCCACTGAGTTCCACCAGCAATGTTTTAAAAAATATATAATAATAATCATTTTCTGGCTCATCTGTTCACATATAAATTCAAGGACAAAAGTGACTTTGATCATGAATATTCGACTGATCACTTTGGTGGGATTGTACTGTAAACACCACCCTCCCCCCCCCCCCCCCCCTCAGAAAAAAAGTCAATTAGTCACAGAGCTATACAGCATGGAAACAAGGCCCTTACCCTGCCATTCCTGACAACCAAGTCACCTAACTGAGCTAGTCCCGTTTTCCTGTGCCTGATCCATATCCCTCCAACCTTTCCTATCCATGTATCTGTCTGTCTTTTAAATATTATAATTGTACCCAACCCTACCACTTCTTCTGGATGCTCATTCCAGAACTTCAAATTCCTAGCCGTATATTTGACCAATAGAACTTATTTGACCAATTTGTATATGTCAAAACACACTAAGATAGCCAAGAAAGCACACCAACCTCTACTTCCTCAGAAGGCTAAGGAAATGCAGCATCTCTCAAATGACTTACCAATTTCTACAGCATCCTATCAGGACGCACCCCAATTTGGTTTGGCAACCCTTTCTCGCAAAACTGCAAGAAACTGCAGAGTTGTGGATGCAGCCTAGTACATTATGTAAACCAGTCTCCTTCCCACTGATTATTAATATTTCTAACTGTCTTGAGAAAGCAGCCAACATAATCAAGGACCAATTATTTCCTCTTCTTTCCTCTCCTATTATAATATAACTGTACAATGTGGATGATTCAAATGTAATGATGTATAGTCTTTCCGCTGACTGGTAAACACCCAAGATCATTTCACTGTACCTCGGTACACATGACAATAAATTAAATTAAACTAAGGAGCTTTAAGAAGAGAGAGCTGTCTAGATTGGCATCTTTTAACCTTATTTGTCAGTTACCCAAGAATTGTCACTAGCTGTCAATGGAACAAACTCAATAAAGGCCAGATTCATCCCGGCTATCATTAACACAAATTATGGCCGCAACACCAGCTTGACATGCAATTGCACCAGAACAACTTAGACAAAAAAGCTAATCAAAAATTAATAGAGTGATTGTGCCCACAAGCCTGTACTACCAATAAAATCATGGCTGATTTGATTGTAACCTCAACTGTAAATTCTTGCCTATTCGTGGAATGTTTTCACTCACTTGCATATGAATCTACCAGTGAAAGTTCTGTGTTCACCATTTGATGAATAGAGATTCCGAAGATTCATAATTGTCAGAGGAATTCACCTAATTTCACTATTAAATGGTGAGCCCTTGCTTTAGGAGCTCATAGCTCAAGACTCTCCCATAAGAGCTAACGTTTCCACACCCACTTTATCAAGATCCCTCATGCTTTCATTAACTCATCCTAAGACTTAACGTATTTAAGGTGCCTTCAATGATACACGCAAAAGTTTTTTTTTTAAAACTGCAATTCATGCTAAATTGGTTGCATTGAAATTACGAAACACCTTCTTGTCCAATATTTAAGAGATGCAACACTCTTGCATATAGGTTCAGGTATATTGTCACATGAATCGAGACAGTGAAAAGCTTTTTTTCCCCATCCTATCCAATGAGATCAAACAATGAATGCAATCAAACTCAACAACAACAGTAGAGAAAACAGATTTAAAAGACTAGAGCGATTGCATCAGATGATAGTACTCTCCGGGAAGAGCACGTGGAGTCGTCAAGCTCCGGTGCATCTTGCATTTCCAGGAATATCTGTATTCGCCATGTATGAGAAAGACAATTTGACTCAAAATTTAAGTCCAGATGGAGGCCCAGTATTTTAGTCCATAACTGCGAGACAATTTTCAAGGTAAATTGTAATTCACATTTACCTGGGACGTCATCATCATCTTCTTCAATATCTTCTGCTTTGGGCGTTTTATTATCCAGAACTAAATAAAAGAAAAATCAGCAGATTTAAAACATTAATAACAAAATACATATACATCAAGAAACTGATTGCCATTGTGAATTGTAACAATGCATTTTCACGGATCATTTCCTAAATGACATACACGGAATCAAATTTGGAGAGCCAGTCAACCACTCTTTCCCCGAAGTCTGTTGAACCATTTAATAAAGTGTAATCTGACTAACCTCTAATGCACATTCCTGTTTATCTGTGGTAATCTTTCACCACTTTGCTCATCAAGAATCTATGCAACTCTGGCTTAAAGCTAATCAACGACCCTTTTCCATGGCCTTACAGGAAGTGAATACCAAAAGCTCACACTCCTCAGAGAAAAAAAAAGAAAAAGAAAAAAGAAAAAGAAAAAGAAAAAAAAATTGCCTCAATTTTGTTTAATGGGCAATCCCATTTTAGTTAAATAATGACCTAGTTCTAGATTCTCCAACAAGAGTAAACTTCCATCCACTCATCCGGTCAAGACATTGCAGGGTCTTAAATGCTTTCTAAATTCAGCAAATACAAGCAAAGCCTGCCCAACATTTTTTCACAAGATAAACTGCTTTTTCCAAGAATTAGTCTTGTAAACCTTTTCTGAACTACTTCAACACATTAACATCCTCTCTTAAAAAGGCAACCAATAATGCAGATTTCTCAAAAAGCACTCACCAGTGCCATAAGTACATGAAACATAACTATTCTTTTTATATTCAATGTGAACAATAGTGAATGTTATTTTTCCTAATGACTTTGTGTACCTGCAAATTAACCTGTAACAAATTATGCACTTGGACACGCAGATTACCCGGTGAACTCTCAACAGTAAGAAACTGCTTTTCCCATCTTATTTTCCATTTGTAGATTTTTGCCCATTCACTTAACACATCCAAGTCTCTTGCATCCTCCTTATGTCTTCTTAACAACTTACTTTGCTATACATCTTTGTGTCCTCAGCATTTTGCAACCATTCCAGGGTTTTCATCTAAATCAATTATTTTTACATCCTGCCAAGTAGAAAAAGACCTATCCGTTTCCTGTTTGTCATCCAATCTTTCTCCCCGACAATGTTGTCAACTACCACGAGCTTTTTATTTCCTGCCATAACCCGGGATTCACTATTTTTGATGAAATCCCTTCTGAAAATCGAAAAATTGTACATCAACTGCTTTTTAAAAAATATATATGCTAGTCGGAAAGTTATTAGAGTGTTTTTGTGCTTCAAACGAATTAAAATGTAACATAATTACATGTGTACTAAAATAATTTTGCATCCAGCAATTACTCATTGAAATAAAAAAGCATCAATAACGCACAAATTATAGAAGACACCAATTAATATTTCAAACAAATTTTACGTTAAGAACCTTCTTGTTGGAGTTAACCTCAGAAACAAAATCTCTGGGAAAGAGGTTAATTCTAAGTGTACTAGAGTATTAAGTTGGCTACCTGTCCATTTGTAATTTTGGGTTATAATTAAGAATCACCTTAACTGTGCAGCATTGACAACTGAATTTCAAAGTACATAAGGAAACAACTTTTTTCAGTTTTGCCATAGTCTTTCTTCCCACAATTGGTAAAGTCATATTTCTTAAAATGAGAGGTTAAGCCAGAACCCCTTTTTGCTCTCTAAAATGGATGATAATTCATTAAAGGATTAAAGGAGGACATGAGAGTTATTGCCCAGTGTCCAGGAAAATATTTATTTCTCAAAAAGTAAACTATTTGGCCAATGTTACACTGCAGTTTGTGTTTTTAGCAGAACCACATATTCTACTTCATCAGTAGTGAGTGGAAAAAGTATTTCACTGGTGGTAGTAAACTTTGAGATGTCCGGAGGTCTAAACAATAAACATTTTATAAAGCATTTTACATATAAAACTCACCGTTACCCACTTCCCATTACATATCTTTATCGATTAGTCTTTCATCAAATTGTCCTAAAAAAATATCATGCAACCTAATTTCTTCCATGAACAATTAGCTTAAATTTCTTCTACTGGCAACATACTTAAATTTATAACCCAAGGTTTTAAGTCAGCAACCAATGCATAAACATTTCACCAATAATCTCTCATAATTTGAAATATCTCAATCAGATCTTCTCAACCTTTGTTTTAACAAGAAAGGTACAGATCTTAAGTCTGCCCTTATTATTGAATCATTTAATCCCAGGTAGTTCCTTAATTCTGTTCTGCATCTTTTCCATGACCTTAATCTATTGTAGACAATGCAATCCAAAATGATAATGCTGAGGTTACTGAACAATTACACGTGTAACAGGCTCACTTCTGTTTATAAGATCTTGATTCATTTTACTTTTATATAAACAAAAGCTGCATTACTTACTTATCCCCAAAAGTAAAAAGTATGACAAACATAGCTTATGGAACTATGTCCTAAAGCATAGTATGTGTATTTTTACAATACTGCACAAAATGCGACAAAGGGCATCAAATTTCAAATTCCTTCAAAAAAGTTGACAAGCACTTTATTGGGTTCATGACTAGCATAGTATCAACAAAAAATATAAGAAGATAGCATATTGATCGCAAGTTTCCGAAAATGGCATTGGAATACACAAATACATTTTGTGTAACGGTTGTCGCATGGTCCACCAGTCACCTGGTTAGCACAGTAAATGCACGTATTTCTTATTCCTTTCTATGTTTATGAAAACCACATGGAACAATAAAATTGCAAACACAGTTTCCACTTCATTCACCTGATCATGTAATAGAATACTGCATCCATCTGAGTGGGCACCGCAACACACAAACGTATGTTGCGGTGGACACTCAAAGGTTTGGTTTCCCAGAAAACGAACGTTACATTATTAGCAAAAACCAGACATTTTCACCAATGTGATCTAAACAGTACATCACCTTATGGATTTGAGCTATATCAATGGCCTATGATTTGTCAGAAGGTTTGATTTGGGATGATTTTTTAGTAAGTAAACTGTCTCTAACAGTTGTTGTGGAGCTTCCAGAAGTTGACATGAAGGAATGAAGTTAGCGACTTGGTTCGTACGAAAGGTAAACAAGAGACAGCGTGTTGCCAAATTGAAGATTGGCTCAGTTTCTTAGGTTTGATGATCAGTTTTTTAAATTTATATCTGTTATTTATAAGGTTTCACATGATGGATAGATTTGTGTTAAGAACAGTGTATGGTGTCAAAACCTGAATAATAATCTCGTTCCTCAAAATCTTTCCAGTATTGTAAAGACACATACCGAATGTACTTCTGAAATGTAATCTGTTGTAATATTGACAAAACAAAGCAACCAATTGGAACAGAAATGTTTCACATTGCGATAATCTGTCTTGGTGATGTTCACCAAAGATAAATTTAAATCACAACACTGCAATACTTCCTGCCTCTTACAGAAAATGCTATTCTTTTTTAAGGGTACTAAAAGGGCAGGTGAAGGCTTCATTTTTGTTTGAAAGACAGCAATGTCAACAGTGCAGAGGAACTGATCTGCACTTCGTCACACTGAACTTTGGCCACTTTCACAAAGTGAAACTTAAACCCAGTTAAAATGTTCCTTATACAATCCACCATACTAAATCGATCTAACCACATATATTAATTGTTAGTTTCATTCCATATTAAAGCCCATTTTAGAAGGAACAGTGAAATTGATATGAAATATTATCTTTTGTACCCTTCTTTAAACATAGATATCACTCTGTCGACTTTCCAATCTCAATAAATTTAAATCCAATCAAACTCAAAAGATTTGAGTCAGAGCCTATTATTTCCTATCTGCCAGTCTCATAATTCTGTGCCACCAGGGGAAGTTTAGTTTCCACTGTAAATCCATCATTCTTTCCCCATCCTCTCTCACCCCCATCAAAGCAACCAAGGATAAGAAATGTCAATTAGGTTTTTCTGTCCCAATAAATGTTCTTCTTCTCCACATTGACCAATATCACAATAAACTCTAGTGGAGTGGTATTTGAAAAATGTCTCAAAACCCATCCAAAATGTACTCTTATTAGTTTAAATCTGGGGCAATGGCTTTATTTTTTAATAAATTCTCATGAATATTTTGTAGTCAGGAATGTGGAAGGAAATGGACTGGCGATGTTTCAGTTTTCAGCTTTGAGCTGGACATAGCATTTTCTGATACAAATGCAGTGTGTCGAAGGTCTTAAACTTTATTAAAAAATAAATGCGACTATTAAATGCAAAAAAATAAGCTCAGATGTTGAAAATCCTGATCAACGTCAGTGTCATCTTCTTCGCTGCAGCGTGCTAGGACAGCACGGCGAAGGCCATGGACGCCAATAGGATTAACAAACTCATTATGAGGGCTGGCTCCGTCCTGGGGGCGGAGTTGGATTCATGGAAGGTGGTCTTGGAGGGAAGATGCTGCTCCTCAAATTGTGGAGCATCCTGGACAATACAGCCCACCCCCTCCTTGACACACTGGTCAACCTGAGGAGTACCTTCAGCAACAGACTAGTTCCAAGATGCAGGACAGAACGCCACAGGAGATCCTTATTCCCTGTGGCTATCAATGTGCACAGCTCCTGGGGCTATGAAAGTGTACAACAGGGAGGGAGGGAGGGACAGACACAGACACCCTGGGATAAATAAAGTTCTATCGTATAGTATCGTATATGATGAAAAAATATTAAGACAACGTTTCCAATTGCAGAGGGCATCTGATTACTAACTTAATGCCATTTCTGCCACTTTGTTGAATCAGACCAGCTGTTGCATTTCAAACACAGCAACTTTTCAAAAGTACACAATTGGCAGTGAAATGCTTTGGAATGTGCCATGTTTTTGAAAGCCATTGTATAAATGCAATTTGTTAAATGCAATTGTTCTCTTCAAGTCTTACCCAAAATGTTTCAATGGCTTTTGTAATTCATAAGGATTAATTAAATATACTATTTACAGCCAATAGTTAAAGCTGCAAATTAATTGCTTCCTCACTGTGTGCATCAAAACTAACCGTGTTGTTTGGGTGAATCGAGTATTTCTTGGAAGAAAGTTAATTTTTGCAGCTTTCTTTAATTGGAAAACCTATCAAATGTTTTCAGGTACAACAGTAGTAAGATAAAGATCTTCATAAAAATAGTACATTCACCTGTGCATATCACTATTTAGGAAAATTCTTAGACTTACCTTGCCGTGGCAATTGCTCAGCTAATTTTCTAAGACTTGTTAGACTGTCAGCTCCAAGCTGGCTGAGAATGCCTGGAAGCATTTCTGTGATCTGTTTTGTCTCAGCGTGGCCAGTAATTGCAAATGTATTGGCAGATAATGAGGCTTGCACTTTGGGATTATTGAAGTGAATGACCTGTCCATCATCTTTAATCATATTCACCTGTATGGCACAAAAACAAACATTCATAAAATTTGGTTATCCGAGTACACAATATTTTCAATGTTTGCATTAAATAGCATATTTTTATATTATTAGCTGTTCAGTTAACTAAGTATTGAGGATGGCATAAAATAACCATTTCATTATTGTAAAAACATTCCAACTGCTTTTCCTAAATCAAAAACCTATTCAGCTCAACTGTTTCTTAATGCTATCCAGATTTAACACCGACACATCCATGTTTTCCCAACTGGTGGGTTTACAAACCATAGACCAATCCTTTTATTTTCATTACGCAGTTTTGATTGATATGCACTTTCTGCTTAGCAACAATTCATAGAAACATAGAAAAAAGGAGTTGGAGTAGGCCATGCAAACCTAGGGGCCTGCTCTGGAATTCAATACAATCATGGCTCATAGAAACATAGAAATTAGGTGCAGGAGTAGGCCATTCGGCCCTTCGAGCCTGCACCGCCATTTAATATGATCATGGCTGATCATCCAACTCAGTACAGGTGCACAACCTTTTATCCGAAAGCCTTGGGACCAGACACTTGTCGGATTTCGGACATTTTCGGATTTCAGAATGGAAGATTTTTAGCGTAGATTAGGTAGGTAGCGCGGGCGGCTTGAAAAGTCTGGAGCTGCTGCCTCCTCCCGGGTGACCGGGAGACTCATTGCATAAATGTTAGTCAGTTACTTTGGAGGGATTTTATGTGGTGGTGGTGGAGTCGGGGTGAAGGGGGAAACTTTAATTCTTAGTCCCCTACCTGGTCGGCGACTCCCAACCTCGCGGAGCTGGGGGCTCCGTCCGGCGCCGGTTGGAGCTCCGACCCCGGCAACTCTACCCCTGGCTGCGAGGCGCTCCAAATCCAGCGCCGCCCGCGGTCGGACGTCCCAGCTCCGGGAATGTCGGGAGTCGGCAACGTCGCAGCGCTGGGATACCAGCGGGGAGCGGGCAATGCCTTACCGGGTCGGCGTGCGGCAAGCTCCGGAACGCTGTGGCCGCCGACACACAACATCGCGGAGCGTCGCTGGATTTGGAGCCGCGGAGTTGGGGGCTCCGTCCGGCCGCGGGCGGCGCCGGTTGGAGCTCCAACCCCGGCAACTCTACCCCTGGCTGCGTGGCTCCAAATCCAGCGACGCTCCGCGATGTTGTGTGTCGGCGGCCACAGCGCTCCGGAGCTTGCCGCACGGCGACCCGGTAAGGCATTGCCCGCTCCCCGCTGGTTTCCCAGCACTGCGACGCTGCCGACTCCCGACATTTGCGGAGCTGGGGCGTCCGGCCGCGGGCCGCGCTGGATTTGGAGCGCCTCGCAGCCAGGGGTAGAGTTGCCGGGGTCGGAGCTACAACTGGCGCCGCCCGCAGCCCCAACGGCCACAGCGCTGCGGAGCTTACTGCATGGCGACCCGGTAAGGCATTGACCGCTCCCCGCCTCTCCGACCAGGTAGGGGACTAAGAATTAAAGTTTACCCCTTCACCCCCCTTCACATAAAAGCCCTCCAAACTAACTGACTAACATTTAAGCAATGATTTACAGATGTTTAAGCGTCTCCCGGTCTCCAGGGAGGAGGCAGCCGCTACAGTAGTACAGACCTGGGTTGACCGTGGGTCGTTTTGGGTCAAGTTTGGCGCCAAACGCGAGCTTTGGTGCGCAGACGACATCTGGAAAAAATGGCCGGTTTTCGGAGCTTTTCGGTTTCTGGAACACCGGATAAAAGGTTGTGCACCTGTATCCCGTACCTGCCTTCTCTCCATACCCTCTGATCCCCTTGGCCACAAGGGCCACATCTAACTCCCTCTTAAATATAGCCAATGAACTGGCCTCAACTACCCTCTGTGGCAGAGAGTTCCAGAGATTCACCACTCTCTGTGTGAAAAAAGTTCTCCTCATCTCGGTTTTAAAGGATTTCCCCCTTAACCTTAAGCTGTGACCCCTTGTCCTGGACTCCCCCAACATCGGGAACATTCTTCCTGCATCTAGCCTGTCCAACCCCTTAAGAATTTTGTAAGTTTCTATAAGAGCTATATTCTATAATATAGTTAACTGGCTCATCATTCACATTCAGTATCTTGCAGAGCTGCCAAGTAGTACGGATTGTCCATATTCTGTACAGATTTGCTTTGTAAAATACAATTTTTAAATCAGCCCGACTTCCTGTTTCAGCTTGCTGCTTAAAAAATGCAAGAATATAAAAAGTCATACTGTACCTCTAAAAATTATAGCAGATTAAATCTATTAGTATTTTAAATTTCAAGATCTGGAAGCTTTGATTTGCCTGTCCCGCTCAAGGTTTAAACAGTGCTGTCAGTTTAACACATGGGAATTTAAGCGAACAACGCTATGGATTTAAAAATAGCGCTCCCAGCAGGAGCGCTATGGGTCACAGACTGTTAGGGAAGGGAGAGAGGGAGAAGGAGAGAGGGAGGGAAAATAAAAGAAAGAGAGAGGGAGGTAGAGAGAGGGAGGGTGGGAGGGAAAGAGGGGAAGGAGGGAGAGAGGGAGGGAGGGAGAGGGAGTCTTCCAAAATGTCTTCTACAACATCTGCTGCTAAAAGCAGGAAACAGTCATTCAAACAGCAGTATACAAAGAGATGGCAATGAATGCACTGTCAAATAAGGTGCGTAGAAGACATGTCAATTGGTAGCAAAGTTATGCATTCTTATACTCTTACATGGGTACGACCGCACATAAAAAAACAACTTTTTCAGCAAAGTGGCAACGCGTAAAAATACAGATTTCCTCGCAAAATACAGATTTTCAGGTACTAGAATACTGAAATGCTGACAAAACTTGGCAACTCTGATCTTGTAACAAATTTTCCCCATACCACTGGATCCCTCTAGTTCCTAAGTAAAATATCCCTTCTTTAAACTATTTAATGATTTGGCTTTATTGACAATTACTTAGAGAATGTTATCTGCAAATATTGAGCAAAATGTGACCTAGAATTGTAATTTTCTGGCTTAGTTATAAGGCATCATAATACTTGTTGCCCAGCCACAACTACATAGAATATATCGAACAGAATTAGGTGATTTGGCTCAACTAGTCCATCCTGGTGTTTAATGTTCCATTTAAGCTTCCTCATTTAAATGGCTCACTCTAGCCATTATTTCTTTTTTTTTTATTCATATGCTTGTCCAGCCATTACTTAATGAGTGAAGTTCCCATAGTGCGTTCGGCTGAACGCACTATTCTCTGCAGAACCTTCTTGTCCTGGGCAGAGCAATTCCCAAACCAGATGGTAATATTTCTGGACAAGATGCTTTCCACAGCCGCCGAGTAGAAGCACTGGAGGATCTTCTGTGACACTCTGAATTTCCTCAATTGCCTGAGGTGGTAAAGGCTCTGCCTTGCCTTACTCACGAGTGCTGCGGCGTGTGATGTCCATGTCATATCCTCAGAGATGTGGACTCCCAGATATTTAAAACAGCTCACCCTATCCACAGTATCCCCATTTATCCTCAATGGTGTGTCCGTCCTCAGATGATGTGCCCTCCTAAAGTTCACGATCAGCTCCTTAGTTTTTTTGATGTTCAAGAGGAGGCTGTTGTCCTGACACCAGAGTGCTAGATCAGCCACCTCCTCCCGGTAGGCCTTCTCATCGTTGTCTGAGATCAGGCCCACCACCACAGTGTCATCAGCAAACTTGATTATTGAGTTGGAGCTGAACCTAGCTACACAGTCGTGTGTGTACAGGGAGTACAATAGGGGGCTGAGGACGCAACCCTGGGGCGATCCTGTGCTCAGGGTGAGGGACTTTGATGTATTCCCTCCCATCTTGACTATCTGGGGCCTGGCGGTGAGAAAGTCCAGGGCCCAGGCACACAGGGGGGTGTTGAGCCCTAATTCCAGTAGCTTCTCGGCCAGTCTGGTGGGAACTATCGTGTTGAAGGCTGAACGGAAGTCTATGAACAGCATCCTCACGTAGCCCCCCTTCTGGCTGTCAAGATGAGAGAGAGCGGTGTGCAAAATCTGGGAGACCGCATCGTCCGTGGATCTGTTCGGACGGTATGCGAATTGTAACGGGTCCATTTTGCGAGGGAGGAAGGCGCAGATGTGTTTCTTCACCAGCCTCTCAAAGCATTTCATGACTACCGAGGTAAGGGCCACCAGACAGGCTGGGGAGGCATTTTTTGGTACCGGTACAATGATGGATTTTTTTGAAGCAGGCAGGGACCACGGACTTGTCGAGGGAGTATTCTACAAATACTCTGTAACCTTGGGGGTTTTCATGTGTTTTTTTTAATTCAAGCTTTTGCACGAGCTTAAACTCTCATTTCAACCATAATATCAAGAGCAGCTTACAATAGGGGGAAAAAACGTCCCCAAAATAACCAATTACAGATACTAAATGGCTGCCTGCTTTGCTCGACAGGGCAAGAAATGTGTAAGAGAAAATATTAATAACATATAAGCTAAATTGATGAAAAGCAACAGACATAAGGTTAAGAAAGGGTTTTAAGTTTCACTGGCATATAGTATACACACTAAAGCAACATGAAAATCAAAAGTGAATATGTAAACCTTACCTCCTCAATGCCAGCAATATTATTAACTGCTAGTTTCTTCAGTGAGCTTTGTAATTTCTTGTCGTCAGCTGTTGCTGTTCTGTGCACTACCTTCTTCTTTCTGCGAGCTGTGCCCTGACAAAGCGCAATATATGCAAAGTTATTCATGCTCGAGCACAGGTGAAGATTTGAAAGTTCGCAGACAATTTAAACAATTTCATATTATCGTTTAATTAATTATTATTAGTATTGCATATTTAAAGTAATGCTCTTTGCAACCTGAAAATAATATATTTTAGTGGTCTTGGCAATTAGCTAATCTACGAATAACTAAAACGCAGTTTATTTTTAGGATTTGTTGTTTTAAGATTCAGCTGGTGTTAGAATAATGTTAGCATAACAAGCTGCAAGGAGTTGTTTTCCAATGCCCCTGTCACCATACTCAATGGCATACACAAAATTTTCTGTTGGACATAGAATAAAAAACTCTAAAAGGCAAATAATCTGATAGAAATCTTTCTATTATGAACCATAGTAATCTCAATCTGTTGATTATGTAATAATTGCATGTTTTTAACATTGACCAGCAGGGGGGGGGGGAAGGGGGGGGGGGGAAGGGAGAGGGGGGAAGGGGGGGAGGGGGGGGGGGGGTGAGAGGGGGGGGGGGTGGGGAGGGGTGTAGGGGGGGGGGGGGGGGGGGAAGGGAGGGGGGGGGGAAGGGAGGGGGGGGGGGGGGATTGGGGGGGGGAAGGGGAGAGGGGGGGGGGGGGAGAGGGAGGGGGAGGGGAAGGGGGGGGAGGGGGGGGGGGGAAGGGGAGAGGGGGGGGGGGAGGGAGAGAGGGGGGGGGGGGAGGGAGGGGGGGGGGGGGGGGGGGGGGAGGGGGGGGGGGGGGGGGGAGGGGAGAGGGGGGGGGGGGGGGGGGGGGGGGGGGGGGGGGGGGGGGGGGAGGGGGGGGGGGGGGGGAGGGGAGGGGGGGGGGGGGGGGGGGGGGGGGGGAGGGGGGGGGGGGGGAAGGGGGAGGGGGGGGGGGGGGGGGGGAGGGGGGGGGGGGGGGGGGGGGAGGGGGGGGAGGGGGGGGGAGGAGGGGGGGGGGGGGGAGGGGGGGGGGGGGGGGGGGGGAGGGGAGGGGGGGGGGGGGGGGGGGGGGAGGGAGGGAGGGGGGGGGGGGGGGGGGGGGAGGGGGAGGGGGGGGGGGAAGGGGGGGAAGGGGGGGGGGGGGGGGGGGGGGGGGGAGGGGAGGGGTAGGGAGGGGGGAGGGAGGGGAAGGGGGGAGGAGGGGGAGGGAGGGAGAGGGAGGGGAGGGGGAGGGAGAGGGGGGGGAGGGGAGGGAGGGGGAGGGAGGGGAGGAGGGAGGGAGGGAGGGGGGATGGGGAGGGGAGGGAGGGAGGGAGGGGATGGGGAGGGAGGGAGGGAGGGAGGGGGGAGGGAGGGAGGGGAGGGGAGGGAGGGAGGGAGGGAGAGGGGATGGGGAGGGAGGGAGGGGAGGGGAGGGGGAGGGAGGGGGAGGGTGGGGGGGAGGGGGGGGGGGGGGGGGAGGGTGGGGGGGGGGGGGAGGGGGAGGGAGGGGCAGGGGGAGAGGAAGGGGGGGAAGGAGGAGGGAGGGTTAGAATGAGAGGGGGAGGGGGGGGGGGTGGGAGGGAGAGAGGGGAGGGGGGGAGGTGGGGAGGGGGGGGAGGGAGGGGAGGGGAGGGGGAGAGAGGGGGGGGGAGGGAGGGTGGGGGGGGGAGGGGGGAGGGGAGAGGGGGGGGGGAGGGAGGGAGAGAGGGGAGGGGGAGGGGATGGGGGAGGGGGGGAAGGGAGGGGGAGGGAGGGGAGGAGGGGATGGGGGGGGGGGGGGGAGGGGAGAGGGAGGGGGGGAGGGAGGGGGATGGATGGGGAGGGAGGGGGAGAGAGGATGGGGAGGGAGGGAGAGAGGGGATGGGGAGGGAGGGAGGAGAGGGGATGGGGAGGGGGGGGGGGGGGGGGGAAGAGAGGGGATGGGAGGGAGGGAGGGAGGGGGGGGGGGGGGGGGAGGGGAGGGGAGGGGAGAGGGGGGAGGGGAGGGGAGGGGGAGGGAGGGAGAGAGGGAGGGCTTGACGACATGGTAGAGAGAGGGCGGGATGGTGGAGGAGGGAGGGGAGGGGAGGGAGGGAGGAAGGGGAGGTGGGGAGGGAGGGACGGAGAGAGACAGGAGGGAGGGAGGGAGAGAGGGGATGGGGAGGGGGAGGGAGAGGGGGATGGGGAGGGAGGGAGAGAGGGGATGGGGAGGGAGGGGAGGGAGGGGAGGGGATGGGGAGGGAGGAGAGAGGGGATGGGGAGGGAGGGAGGGAGGGAGAGGGAGGGGATGGGGAGGGAGGGAGAGAGGGGATGGGGAGGGAGGGAGAGAGGGGAGAGGGAGGGGATGAGGGGAGGGAGGGAGAGAGGGGGATGTTTAGGGGAGGAGAGAGGGAGGGGAGGGGGAGGGATGGGGAGGGAGGGAGAGGGGGATGGGAGAGGGAGGGATGGGGGGAGGGAGGAGAGGGGGGAAGGATAGGGAGGGCGGGAGGGGATGGGGAGGGCGGGGAAGTTTAGGGAGGGCGGGAAGTTTAGGGGAGGGCGGGGAAGTTTAGGGAGGGCGGGGAAGTTTAGGGAGGGGGGGAAGTTTAGGGAGGGCGGGGAAGTTTAGGGAGGGCGGGGAAGTTTAGGGAGGGCGGGGAAGTTTAGGGAGGGGGGGAAGTTTAGGGAGGGCGGGGAAAGTTTAGGGAGGGCGGGGATGGGGGGGTGGGGGAGATTATATGATATGATAGAAGATATGGTATGATATGATAGATATGGTAGATTAAAACTCCATATTCAGTTAAGGGCCTGTCCCACGAGCATGCGACTGCATGGGGCAAGCGCGACCTAACGTGGTCGCTTGAGCCGTACGGCCTCGTGGGGCTGGTCCCACTTCGATCGGCGGAGCCGCATGGAGTTGTGTGGAGCTGGTCCCGACATCGCGCGGGGCTCCGAAAAACTGAGTGTTCAAAAATTCCGCGCAGCAATGGCCTGCCGGTCCGCAGCCGCCTCGACGCCGTACGTCACGCTTGACTTCGCTCGAACTTCGCGTCACTCACTCGACCTCCGTGCAGCCCCCTCTTCCGGTTTGGTCGCGCTCGCCGCATGCTGTCGCATGCTGGTGGGACCGACCCTGTATGGGGATCATTCGACCTCCACGCGACCCTCGCTTCCAGTTTGGTCGCGCTTGCCGCATGCAGTCGCATGCTCGTGGGACAGCCTCATTAGTCAGGAACTTTGAACGGCAGAAATGAAAAGTCAAACCTAAAAACTGCCTAGTAAACAGAACGCAAAAACTCAAGATCGGTTTGTGAAATCTGAACCACCTACCTAAATGGAGACACTCTCTGCACAGTTCGCATTTATATAGACTCTAACATATTAATGTTATCTAAGATACTTCAGAGGAGTGTTCATAAACTTTGTCATTGAGTCTCATGAGGAAATAGTAGGGCAGATTCTCAAAAAACCTGGACAAAGAAGGTGGCTTTTAGGAAGAAAGTAAGATAGACAAGTTTATGAAGGAAATTCCAGATTATGGACAAGGGCACAGGTATAAATGGCATACATATTGGATAAATGGTATATATTGGATGTTCAAGACATCAGATGGGTTTTCAGGCTGGAGAACACTACGGATATAGAAATAGACAGAAGAAAATAGAAATCAGAAGGCAAACATACAATTTTTAAACAATTGTTGCTGACAACTCTCAATGCAAGTCAACAAGCTGTGATGGATCCAAGGGATTCCAAGATGTTCAAGCTTTGGACCATCTGAAAGTTCATAGAACATTGAGGTTGGCCGAGAGGCATTAAAAGACACTAGTCAAGAGATACAAAGTCAACAACTTCAGACAATTACTCCGAATTGTCTCAAGAAAGGGAAAGTTAATGAAAAATATCGATGCTGAATTTGACTTTAAAGCTCTGAATGGACAGAACTATGGTATTTGTTCATGAGCACCTCTTGTCTAACACAATTACACTTACAATTGAACAAAATAGGCGTTAAAAATAACAAAGAAATAGAACTAAAGATATCGGACAATAGCCAAATTTATGATCCATAACAGTTACATCTTTGTGAAATCTCTGAAACAAGGCCTACTATCCATCACTTTGCTGGAAAAATGGGTACTGTATCATAGTACAGGTGCACAACCTTTTATCCGGAGTTCCAGAAACCGAAAAGCTCCGAAAACCGGCCATTTTTTCCAGATGTCGTCTGCGCACCAAAGATCGCGTTTGGCGCCAAACTTGACCCAAAACGACCCACGGTCAACCCAGGTCTGTACTACTGTAGCGGCTGCCTCCTCCCTGGAGACCGGGAGACGCTTAAACATCTGTAAATCATTGCTTAAATGTTAGTCAGTTAGTTTGGAGGGCTTTTATGTGAAGGGGGGGTGAAGGGGTAAACTTTAATTCTTAGTCCCCTACCTGGTCGGAGAGGCGGGGAGCGGTCAATGCCTTGCCGGGTCGCCGTGCAGTAAGCTCCGCAGCGCTGTGGCCGGTGGGGCTGCGGGCGGTGCGGTTGTAGCTCTGACCCGGCAACTCTACCCCTGGCTGCGAGGCGCTCCAAATCCAGCGCGGCCCGCGGCCGGACGTCCCAGCTCCGCGAATGTCGGGAGTCGGCGGCATCGCAGCGCTGGGATACCAGCGGGGAGCGGGCAATGCCTTACCGGGTCGCCGTGCGGCAAGCTCCGGAGCGCTGTGGCCGCCGACACACAACATCGCGGAGCGTCGCTGGATTTGGAGCCGCGCAGCCAGGGGTAGAGTTGCCGGGGTCGGAGCTACAACCGGCGCCGCCCGCGGCCGGACGGAGCCCCCAGCTCCGCGGCTCCAAATCCAGCGACGCTCCGCGAATGTTGGGAGTCGGCGGCCACAGCGCTCCGGAGCTTGCCGCACGGCGACCCGGTAAGGCATTGCCCGCTCCCCGCTGGTATCCCAGCGCTGCGATGCCGCCGACTCCCGACATTCCCGGAGCTGGGACGTCCGGCCGTGGGCCGCGTTGGATTTGGAGGGCCTCGCAGCCAGGGGTAGAGTTGCCGGGGTCGGAGCTACAACCGGCGCCGCCCGCGGCCGGACGGAGCCCCCAGCTCCGCGAGGTTGGGAGTCGCCGACCAGGTAGGGGACTAAGAATTAAAGTTTCCCCCTTCACCCCTACTCCACCACCACCACATAAAATCCCTCCAAACTAACTGACTAACATTTATGCAATGATTCTCCCGGTCTCCGGGGAGGAGGCAGCTGCTCCAGATTTTTCAAGCCGCCCGCGCTACCTACCTAATCTACGCTAAAAATCTTCCACTCTGAAATCCGAAAATGTCCGAAATCCGACAAGTGTCTGGTCCCAAGGCTTTCGGATAAAAGGTTGTGCACCTGTACTAAGAGTACAGATTTGACTCTTCACAACATTCTACTTACATCTTCCCTTACCAATGTTGGATGGAAGAAATTGAACAAATACAGGGAAAAATCCATTGAAGCCCTCTTAAACTGCAATTAAGTTATTTGTCAATAGATAAAATGGGGAATTTTATTGTAATATAAAAGGTTCTTAAGACATATTGAAATGTGAAAGATTTAAAAACTGTGTACATTTATTTAAAAATAAGGTTTAATGGTAAAACAAACATGATTTTCCTGGCCAAACCCATTCTCAACAGACTCCAAACTAGTGCTACAAACTGTGAAACATTCATCCTCAGCTTTGAAAGAAACTCACAACATAATGTGGACATACATGTTATTGTGATTGTGGTGATTTGGTTTATACCAGTTAGGCATTACTCTTTGTTACGACATGCAACGGTCCAAGTTTAGTTGTACAATCATCCTAGAACAAAGTAGTAATTTCTATCTAAGATAACTAATTTAAATACAGGACAGGGCTATAGGAGAATCGCAGACCGAGTAGGTCTGGGTGGGGCAATATTTACACCAGTGTAACTTATTGGGTTTTTTAAATACAATTAGGAAGGGCTGCTGCCTACAGCAACAGACTCCTGGGTTTGATCCTGATAATGGGTGCTGTTTGTAATGTATTCTCCCTGTGACTGTGGGTTTTCTCCGGCTTCCTCTCACACTCCAATGCCATGCATGTTTGTACGCTAATTGACTTCTGTAAATTGTCTCTAGTTTGTAGGATAGAACTTTCTTAGGCTCCCCTCGGTCATGGCTGACCATGGGCGTCTACAGGGTTGGAGGACGCCTGTGCGTAACTTTGTTTAACGTGGGGAGACTGGTGCACACACAACCACTTCCTTGACAGATCTGGGTCAGGATCCAGTGGCATGGAGTCCAAGACGACCGGAGACGCTTTTCTGCTGCAGCCTTCATCTGCCTTTCCAGCCGTTGTGAGGCTCCACTAAGGCCAGCCATCATCCTCCGCCTGTTCCACAGTTGAGGTCTTGGTTGGATTGCTCTTTGTCAGACTCCTCCCCCTCGACCTTAACGCCATGGGTAGCCCTACCAGGAGCATAGCTCCAGACGGCATCACTCTCAGGACCACACAAGCTTCTCCACCACGACAAGGTGATACAGAACTAGTGTACGAGTAATTGTGGTTGTCATGGACTGTGGGCTGAAGGGCCTGTTTCCATGCTGTATCTCTAAAACTATAGTTCTACTTTACTTGAACTACCATAGTTCTGCCACCTATGGATGTCACTACTTCCAAATTTCCACCTTTGTTGAAATTTTGAAATGGTAAAGCAATAAAATTGTCAAACACAAATTCTTTTAAAACTATTTAGGAATTAAAGACTGTAGAAAAAAAGTTAAATGTACTTTGCACCCGATACAGATGGCTTCCTAAAACCACAATCCCTAAAAAGTGGACGAACAATATAGCCATTGGTGTAACCCATCCATGAAGTTTTATTATTGCTGTGTAGCTCAGCAAAAGAACAAACTGTATTTATTTAATAATGCCATCAGTTTCACAAGGCACATTCTAAGGCTGGTGTTTTTGATTCCCAAAGTCTTTTCTAGTCAATAAATACACGGAAAAAAGCACAAAATAAAAACATTGAAAATATTACTTTAACTTGAAGTATTGTTAACTTCAGAGGTAACATCCTCCCAGGCACCATTTGAAAACATTTAATTGACTTTGTAATAGCCAAAGAACCCAATATATTTGCATAAATTAATAGCAATGAAAAGTAGTACTCAGTCAGATCAGAACACTGACAGCTCTTAAATAATATTTTAAGGAGTCCACTTAATGCGTCTTGAATTCCTGGTTCTAGGGAAATTACTCTGACAAAGAAAATATATTCCTCCAAACCACTGTACAATTAATTATAAGAGTGGACAAAAGTGCTGATGTACTATCCCCGAATGAATAAAAAGCCCAACAGTGTAATAAAGAGCCTCCTTCAGTCTGAAGGGTCTCGACCCGAAATGTCGCCATAGATGTTGTCTCACCCGCTGAGTTTCTCCAGCATTTTGTCTACATTTGTTATCATGTTTTGTACTCGGGTTAATTTTTTGGTAGCATGTCAAAAACACAAAGAACACCTGCCTGTAACTTTATTATGTATTTTTGGACTGCGGGCATTTAACGTAATGCTATAACTCATGTCAGTCGAATGCAGATTTGCTCAGTGGTAGCTCACACTGGAGGCAAAGGCCTTGAGGACCTAATCTAGTTAACTAATTCAGCCCTGCCTTGACAAGTCACACTGCTGGGTGTGAAATATCTGAGGAACTCCTTGAATGTACATGAAAGGTCCTATAGTGGTTTTGAACCAAGATAGAATTCCTTCAGCAGCCCAGCCAGTATTTATTCCTTAATGAACAGGACCAAAATATTTACCATGGTCTGAGGTGTGTGTGTGTGTGTGTGTGTGTGTGTGTGTGTGTGTGTGTGTGTGTGTGTGTGTGTGTGTGTGTGTGTGTGTGTGTGTGTGTGAAGATTTGCTGCCAAGATCCATTTCTGACACCTGCAATTAAAGCAAAAGTTCTTCCCTGACTGAGGCTGAGAGACACTTAATTAAAATATTAGTATACATCATTTAAATTATATGGATGGGTAAGGACATCCTCAAGATTTTAACCAATAAGAAAAAGAACAAACAAAAATATTGCTCAAACTCGCATTTGAAACTGAATGACAGTTCCATTCTTTCACCATCACTGGATAGTTATTGGAAATGCCTTTCGAAGAGTACTTCGAGTACCTTCACACAGTCCACAGCAAATCAAGAGAACAGCTCATCACGTTTCAACCAGGAATAGGTAATAAGTGCTGATAGCAGAAAAAATAATGTAATATTCCAAGTATATGAGCCCAAGGAGGAACAAAATAACAGCCCTAATTGATAAGACATTACAAGATAAACTATCAGAGTGCATTAATTACAACTGTTTACAAAGCTTGAATACATAAACAATATCACAATCACTGGAAATATGACATGAGCAAATTGCATCAATAATACCATAAGAATGTGCCACAAACGATGACAAAACTGAACACAATCTTTCAAGAAAATAAATGTCTTCCATGACATAAATAACAAGTAACAATTATCTTACCTTTCCTCCTATCCGAACCTGAGCCTGTAGTTTTGCTAATTTTTCCTGATTCATAGTGTAAAATCTGGGGGTGGCAAAAAAAAGAGCTGAATTCAAATTTTCTAAACTTAAATTAGTTTTGCGAAATAACAAATATGAAATGCGATCTAGGCCCGATAATTGAAGATTTGTTTTACACAAACTGGTTACCCAAGTAACTTTTAACACCTACTCTCGTGAGGCCTCTCTTTGTACAAGTACAAATGAATCCTACATTTATTTAATCGCAGCTCTGTTTCACTTTTAAACTTATTTTTTCAGCAAATGGGGCAGGAATTTGAGTGGCATGACAAATGGACGGTGCACACCAAAGACACTAGTGTACACTGAAAACTTCAGTTCCGTTCAGGCTTCGCCAACAACAGTGGCACAGCCAGTTCTAATTTTATATTAAAGTCTTAGAACACGACCACATCGAATTGGCAGGAGGTTATTATACTTTTCTTCCACTTAAGTGTGGTCGCGGCCTAACGTGACCGGACTTTCACCAGATGCAAAATTAGCCCAAATCATCCGGTTGTAAAATCCTACCTCCTAACTATTCCTTTTCAACACCGATACTCGTTCGCCGCGTCCGCGCGCAATTTGCAAACGCGGGGGTTGCACGGCGATTTTATCAGAGCGCGACTGCCCGGGTCAGCTCTAGTGACGGGAAACTTTTCTCTCGCTCTCGGGTCACAAACCTTGTTGTGTTTGTCCGGACCCAAAGGAAACACGCGGTGAGCAAGATGGCGGCTGTGCAAAGAGATGGAGTCAGATCGGGACAGAGTGCGCGAGCGTTAAAATGCGTCTCCCAGCACGTGACGCGTCCCGCACTATTCCCGTCACGGGGCAGCGCCCTGCTGCGGGCGGGCGGTCGCTCTCTCTTGCGAGTTGGTGTTGGGTGTGCTGAGGAGATCTATAATAATCTTGTCCAACAAAATATTAAAGGTTGTGGAATGCTGCGGTCGGGTATCGAAGAAATTGTATTGTCTCCATTTTATTTTAAGCCTCTTATTAATTCCGTTTACATCTTTTCTACCATTATATGCTGATTACTGTCCAATGGAGTGCTTGTTCGAAAGTCATCCCCTTTTTCATCATGGGCGTGAAGTAGGCAATGTTTCTTGTGCATTGTTTATTGTCATACAGTGAGGTACAGATACATTGAAAATCGTACAGCAGCAAATGAGGTTGTTATTAGCAACGTTTCTATATTTTGCACTAAATGCACTTTTAAGGTTACCTTTGCATCGGGCATCTACCGATCTTTTAAACTGCAACATCATCATTGCTTTGAGTAAAAACTTTATACATCCTATAAAAGGAAGTAATAGTTCCGAAAAAACCCAGCAAATACTCAGGCAGTACCTGCAGAGAAAAGCAGAGTCCTAGTCCTAGGGCAATGACATTTCATCAGAATATATTTTACATCATGATTGAGTATCCATCAAAAGGAAAAATATCCAATCCCTTTTGTATAAATATGTAAATAAACAGTTTGTACCTAAATAATTATTAATCTCATCACGTTAATGATTATATTAAATGTTCCACATGTTTTCCACCATTCCTCGTTGAAGGGGAAGAGCAGGAACTAATGGAAGAGAAGAATCATTTAATCTCAAATGTATTTGAAGAAACGAGTTGAGAAAACAAAAGTTTTTCAGTTTTATTTAGAAAAGTTAGTCAGGGGAATTAATAATGGGAAAATGAGGTAGAAATGAATTAAACTGATAGTTTGCATCATCACCATTTTCCTTGAAAAGCATCTCCCTTGATGTCTTGTTTTCACACCTTACCCTTCCTTATCTCTGTGTCTTCCTCTTCCCTGACTCTCAGTCTGAAGAAAGGCCTCAACCCGAAGTTACTCCAGCAATATGTGTCTATCTTTGGTGTTCCTTCCTACACATCTCACAAATAGTTTTATATTGAGAATTGGAAAGGAATGTGTGAAATTGAATACAAATGTAACTTCAGTTTTATAGGGCATTAGTGATCCTGCAACAGGAAAGGTTTTTCTTGTGAGAAACAGTTGGGCAGGTTTGGCTTCCCTTCACTGGAGTTTAGAAGAGTGAGAGGCAATTTTACTGAAATTTATAAATTCTGAGTGGTCTTGATAGAATCGATAGACCAAACTAATTTACCTCAACTAACACTCTCTTCCACCTTGAAAAAGCTACTTATTTTAACTACTAAACCAGGTTCGCTTCTTAATAAACAGACACCACACAAACTGTTTGGTAGACCAGTCCAAAACTTTACTTAACATCGGCCGATGGAAGGGAGGGAGAACTCCAGTCAAGTGCCAACACAGACACTTGACTGTCCTCAGTCACCTTCCCTGAACAACAGAATTACATTGCTTTAAATAGGTTTTTTGTCCCCTTATCACATTCCACAGACATTAGTCATGGTCAGAAGTACTGGAAAAGGTTTCCACAGAATGCATCACATCAAACCTTTTTTTTACATGGTACAAGATATACTAAAAACATTGTCCATTTGTTTATCTCCAAATAGACCACCCCAGCTCTCTTCGCTGCTTCCTCTGTCATTTGGTCCCTCATAAACATAGGTTATTTGTTTACAAAGATGTGACTGTCTATTCCTCTCTTCCTTTATTGCCTCCTCCCCATAAACATTGGTTTATGGCCTCTCACTTCAAAGATTTGACCAGCTATCTCTCTAGCTCCTTCACTTGGGAGACAGTGTTATCTCACACACCCCGCAACCTGAGGAAAGCCTAATTTGACACTGAATATAAGCTGTAAGCTAGCCCAGAAACCAATTTAATATCTTCTTATATTTTTAACTAAAATTCGGCTTCATCAACCTGACAAACTTGTTCATGCCCATAACAACTCTAATTGCTCTCACTCTTCAAAGCAAAGCTATAGTGATGGGCATTTACATAAGCTCTTGTTCTGCCTGCCTTTTCAGTCTACATGGAACCAACCTACCATGATCCCATTCCCTAATTCTTTGTCTGCTACATTGAGGATTGAACAAGGGAGAGGTGACGTACCTCAACTGTTGTGGTTCACTTTCACTAAACAGGCAAAAACACAAATAAAATCAGTAATCAAGCAGTAATCTTTATTTTGCCATGCGGGTGTGGTAAAGGCTCTTACAGTATGTAGATACAGACTATACAGAGTATCCCCACATAAAGGGGCAGTGATTTAAGTATATATATTTATACTCCAATAATCAGCGATTCAGCAATACCTTATTTACAGAGCATAGTACAGCCTCTTGCTTCTTAAGACTGACAGCTTCTTAAGATTGACAGATTCTTCTGAGAGAGGAAAGGTTAGCCATATATGGTTATATGAGAAGGCTATTTTTCTGCAAAACAAGCATTTTTTTTTTTTTACTAATGACGGACATTATAATTTTACAGAGCAAGGGTAGGAGCAGATTGTCTGAACATCCTCTAAATCAGGGGTGGGGAACATTTTCATGTTGGAATGCCACATTAAGTTAGCTGTAATCCAATAAGGCCGCATCCAAGAAACTTCAATTAGATATACTTCAAAATGTACATTATTTTGTTAAAATAGCCCTCATGACTTACTAAAGTTTTAATTGTGGCTGTCAGTCAGGGAGGATTATTTCTTTGAATCTTCTTTTACTCTTTGGTATTTTAAATATGTTCATTTTAAGATTAAATTAAAAATAATAAAAGACGAACAAAAACATATTAATAAAAATAAAAGGGAGACAAAAATGCTGGAGAAACTCAGCGGATGAGGCAGCATCAATGGAGCGAACGAAATAGGCGACGTTTTGGGTCGAGACCCTTCTTCAGACCTGAAGAAGGCACTCGACACGAAACATCGTCTATTTCCTTCGCTCCATAGATGCTGCCTCACCCGCTGAGTTTCTCCTGCATTTTTGTCTACCTTCAATTTTCTAGCATCTGCAGTTCCTTCTTAAATAAAAAGAAAAAGATTTGTTCTACAAAATTTGGATTTATTCAAAAGGCCGCACAATGGCCAAGAAGACCGCATGCGGCCTTAAGGACTCAGGTTCCCCACCCTTGCTCTAAATGTTTATATTATAGAAGAGACATTCATGAAGTTGTGCTTGTTATATCGCTTGTTATTGGAAAAAGGCACATCATCAATAGACAATAGGAGCAGGTGTAGGCCATTCGGCCCTTCGAGCCAGCACCGCCATTCAATGTGATCATGGCTGATCATCCCCAAACAGTACCCTGTTCCTGCCTTCTCCCCAAATCCCCTGACACCGCTATCATTAAGAGCCCTATCTAGCTCTCTCTTGAAAATATCCAGAGAACCGGCCCCCACCGCCCTATGAGGCAGAGAATTCCACAGACTCACCACTCTCTGTGAGAAAAAAGTGTTTTCTCGTCTCCTTTCTAAATGGCTTACTCCGCATTCTTAAACTATGGCCCCTGGTTCTGGACTTCCCCAACATTGGGAACATGTTTCCTGCCTCTACTGTGTCCAAACCCTTAACAATCTTATTTGTTTCAATAAGCTCCTATCTCATCCTTCTAAACTCCAGAGTGTACAAGCCCAGCCACTCCATTCGCTCAGGATATGACAGTCCCGTCATCCCGGGAATTAACCTTGTAAACCTACACTGCACTTCCTCATTAGCACAAATGTCCTTCCTCAAATTAGGGGACCAAAGCTGCACACAATACTCCAGGTGTGGTCTCACTAGGGCTCTGTACAGCTGCAGAAGGACCTCTTTAATAATAATACATTTTATGTGTATAGCGCTTTTCAAGGACTCAAAGTCGCTTTACATGGTGAGTCAAGAACAAAACAAAATAGAGCAGTAAGACAGAGATGCAAAGGGGAGGGGGGACATGGGACTAAGGGTATGCAGAGGTGAAGAGATGGGTCTTGAGGCGGGATTGGAAGATGGTGAGGGACTCAGAAGTTCGGATCAATTGTGGGACGGAGTTCCAGAGCCTGGGAGCTGCCCTGGAGAAGGCTGTCTCCAAAAGTGCAGAGGTTGGATTTCAGACTGGAGAGGAGACCGGCTGAAATGGATCTGAGGGACCGTGAGGGTTGGTAGGGGGAGAGGAGGTCAGTGAGATAAGGGGGGGCCAAGTGGTTGAGGGTTTTGTAGGTGAGGACCAGGATTTTGTAGATGATCCGGTGGGAAATGGGAAGCCGGTGAAGTTCTTTGAGGACTGGGGTGATGTGGTGCCAGGATTTGGTGTGGGTAATTTGTGTCTATAGGTAATTACACATCTGAGCGTGCAAAAATTACATGTGGAGTTCCCCAGGGCTCCATTCTGGGGCCTCTTCTGTTTAACATCTACATGCTTCCACTGGCTCAGATCATGAAAAACATCAAAATATGTTACCATAGTTACGCAGACGACACACAAATCTACATAACAATATCACCAGGAGACTATAGTCCAATACAAGCACTGAGTAGATGCATTGAGCAAATCAACGATTGGATGAACCAGAATTTTCTCCAATTAAACAAAGAAAAAACTGAAATAATTGTTTTTGGAGCCAAGGAAGAACGATTAAAAGTTAGCACCCAGCTTCAAATGGTAATGCTAAAAACAACAAACCAAGCCAGAAACTTAGGAGTAGTCATGGACTCAGACCTGAACTTCAACAGCCACATAAAAACAGTCACAAAGTCAGCCTACTATCACCTAAAGAATATATCAAGGATTAAAGGACTTATGTCTCAGCAGGATTTGGAAAAACTTGTCCATGCATTTATCTTCAGCAGGCTCGACTACTGTAACAGTGTCTTTACAGGTCTCCCTAAAAAGTCGATCAGACAGCTGCAGTTAATTCAGAACGCTGCTGCTCGAGTCCTCACTAAGACCAAAAAAGTAGATCACATTACTCCAGTTCTGAGGTCTTTACACTGGCTTCCTGTCTGTCAAAGAATTGATTTCAAAATAGAGGTGCACAACCTTTTATCCGAAAGCCTTGGGACCAGACACTTGTCGGATTTCGGACATTTTCGGATTTCCGAATGGAAGATTTTTAGCGTAGATTAGGAAGGTAGCGCGGGCGGCTTGAAAAGTCTGGAGCGGCTGCCTCCTCCCCGGAGACCGGGGAATCATTGTAAATCATTGCATAAATGTTAGTCAGTTAGTTTGGAGGGATTTTATGTGGTGGTGGTGGGGGTGGGGGGGTGTTGTGGTGGTGGGGGGGTGGGGGGGTGTAGGGGTGGGGGTGGGGGGGGGGTGTGGGGGGGGGGTAAAGGGGGAAACTTTGATTCTTAGCCCCCTACCTGCTCGGCGACTCCCAACATGGCGGAGCTGGGGGCTCTGTCTGACCGCGGGCGGCGCCGGTTGGAGCTCCAATCCTGGCAACTCTACCCCTGGCTGCGTGGCGCTCCAAATCCAGCGCCGCCCGCGGCCGGACGCCTGCAGCCCCAGCTCCGCGAATGTTGGGAGTCGGCGGCCACAGCGCTCCGGAGCTTACCGCACGGCGACCTGGTAAGGCATTGCCTGCTCCCCGCTGGTATCCCAGCGCTGCGACGCCGCCGACTCCCAACATTCGCGGAGCTGGGGCTGCGGGCGTCCGGCCGCGGGCGGCGGTGGATTTGGAGCACCTCGCAGCCAGGGGTAGAGTTGCCGGGGTCGGAGCTACAACCGGCGCCGCCCGCGGCCGGACGCCCGCAGCCCCAGCGCTCCGGAGCTTACTGCACGGCGACCCGGTAAGGCATTGACCGCTCCCCGCCTCTCCGACCAGGTAGGGGACTAAGAATTAAAGTTTATCTCTTCACCCCCCCCCCGTTCACATAAAAGCCCTCCAAACTAACTGAATAACATTTAAGCAATGATTTACAGATGTTTAAGTGTCTCCCCGGTCTCCGGGGGAGGAGGCAGCCGCTACAGTAGTACAGACCTGGGTTGACCGTGGGTCGTTTCGGGTCAAGTTTGGCGCCAAATGCGAGCTTTGGTGTGCAGACGACATCCTGGAAAAAATGGCCGGTTTTCGGAGTTTTTCGGTTTCCGGAACTCCGGATAAAAGGTTGTGCACCTGTACTACTGTTGGTTTACAAAGCACTGAATGGTTTAGGGCCAAAATAAATTTCTGATCTTCTGCTTAGCTACGAACCACCCAGACCTCTCAGATCGTCTGGGACAGGTCTGCTCTGTGTCCCCAGAGTCAGAACTAAACATGGAGAGGCAGCATTTAGTTTTTATGCACCACATATCTGGAACACACTCCCAGAAAACTGCAGTTCTGCTGCAACTCTCAGCTCTTTTAAATCTAGACTGAAGACTTTTCTGTTTGCCGCTGCCTTTCAGTAAATAATACAATTTATTAATTACCTATACTGCACTGTAACTTTCTATTCCTGGTTTTATTCTATTTTAAATATTTTATTTGATTGCTTTTAATTTTGTAATTATTTTATCTGAATAATCTAATAATTGTTTTACATCTAAATGTCATTTTATATGTGTTTCTTTCCAATGCTTTTAATGTTTTATGTAAAGCACTTTGAATTACCTTGTTGTTGAAAGGTGCTATACAAATAAACTTGCCTTGCCTTGCCTTGCCTTGCCTAATGAGTCGGGCGGCTGCATTCTGGACCAGTTGGAGTCGGTTGATGTTGCTGGAATTAATGCCAAAGAGAAGAGAGTTACAGTAGTCCAGTCGGGAGGAGATGAAGGCATGTATGAGTCTTTCAGCAGCGGGGGGTGTAAGAGAGGGTCTGATTTTGGCAATGTTGCGGAGGTGAAAAAATGATGTTTTGACAATATGGCGGATGCGAGGCTCAAGGGAGAGGGTTGAGTCAAAGATCATGCCAAGGTTGCGGGCCTGAGGAGATGGGGAGACAGTGGTGCCGTTAATAGTGAGGGTGGGTTGTTAATTTTGGTAAGTGTTGATTTGGAGCCAATGAGGAGAAATTCTGTTTTGTTACTGTTTAATTTAAGGAAGTTGAGTTGCATCCAAGATTTGATGTCTGACAGGCAGGAGTTGATATGGGAGAGAGGGGGGTGGTGGGGGGACTTGGTGCTGAGATAGATCTGGGTGTCATCAGCATAGCAATGGAAGTCCAGTTTGAAGTGACGGAGTATATGACCAAGGGGGAGGATGTAGATGATGAAGAGGAGGGGACCGAGAACAGAGCCTTGGGGAACGCCTTGAGTGACAGTGGCTGTAGCAGAGGTGTGGATATGGAAAGAGATGAAGTGGGATCGGTTGGAAAGGTAGGAATGGAGCCAGCTGAGTGCAGAACCTTCAATGCCAAGGTCTTTAAGTCTGGTAAGCAGGATGTTATGGTTCACGGTATCGAATGCCGCACTCAGGTCGAGGAGGATGAGGATGTTGAGGGAACCAGTGTCAGCAGAGGTGAGGAGGTCGTTGAGGACTTTGAGGAGAGCAGTTTCTGTGCTATGGAGGGGGCAAAATCCAGATTGGAGGGGTTCGAATAGGTTATACGCGAGGAGGTGGGAATGAAGTTGTGACGCGACGATTTGCTCCAGGGTTTTTGAAAGAAAGGGGAGGTTTGAGATTGGGAGGTAGTTAATGAGAGAGGAGGGATCAAGACCAGGTTTCTTTAAAGGTACACAAAATTGCTGGAGAAACTCAGCGGGTGCAGCAGCATCTATGTAGCGAAGGAAATAGGCGACATTTCGGGCCGAAACCCTTCTTTAAGATTGGTGTGACAGCAGCAGTTTTGAAAGCAGAGGGGACAATTCCTTGGGACAATGAGGAGTTGAAGAGATTAATGAGGTAGGGGCAGAGAACGGGGAGGCAGGACTTCAGCAGGGGAGTGGGGAGAGGGTCGAGGGAGCAGGTAGTGGGGTTGGAAGAGCTAATGAGTTTGGAGATTTCAGTAGGGGTGACCAGGTCAAACTGGGAGAGGAAGCAGTGTGGAGGAGGGGTAAGGAGGTCAGTGGAGATGTTGAAAGTAGGTGGTGGAGTAGATGCTGGGGAGTCGGGTACAGGGGATAAAGATTGATAGATGGTGCTGATTTTGTCAGCGAAAAAGTGGAGGAATGAGTCGCAGAGACCCGGAGTAGAGGTAGGGAGAGTGTTGACTCGAGGCTTGAGGAGGTTGCCCACTGTGGAGAAGAGGGTTCTGTGGTTAAGGCAGGGGTCGGTGAATATGGAGGAGAGGTAGGCAGATTTTGCAGCAATGAAGGCATCTTTGTAGGCAGTGAGGTGGAGTTTGTAAGCTTCATGGTGGACTGTGAGAGATGATTTATTTGTGAGTCGTTCAAGTCGGCGACCAGTCTGTTTCAGCTTACGAAGTGCAGATGTGTACCAAGGTGCTCCTATACTCAACTCCTCTTGTTATAAAGGCCAACATGTCATTCGCTTTCTTCACTGCTTGCTGTACCTGCATGCTTACTTTCATAGTCTGATGAACAAGGACTCCCAGATCCCGTTGTACTTCCCCTTTTTCCAACTTGACGCCATTGAGATAGTAATCTGCCTTCCTGTTTTTGCTACCAAAGTGGTTAACCTCACATTTATCCACATTAAACTTCATCTGCCAAGCATCTGCCCACTTCCCCAACCTGTCCAAGTCACCCTGCATTCTCATAGCATCTTCCTCACAGTTCACATTGCCATCCAGCTTTGTGTCATCTGCAAATTTGCTAATGTTACTCCGAATCCCTTCATCCAAACCATTGATGTATATTGTAAATAGCTGCGGACCCAGCACCGAGCCTTGCGCTACACTAGCCCCACTAGTCACTGCCTGCCATTCTGAAAGGGACCCGTTAATCCCTACTCTTTGTTTCCTGTCTGCCAACCAATTATCTATCCATGTCAGCACTCTACCCCCCAATACAATACAGTACAATTTATTTGTTATCATTTGAACCTCATTGAGGTTCAAACGAAATCTGGTTTCTGCAGTCATACACACAAGAAAAAGAACCAAGACACAACACAATTTACACAAACATCCATCACAGTGAATCTCCTCCTCACTGTGATGGAAGACAAAGTCTTATCTCTCCCCTGCACTCCTCATTCTCCTCCCGATGTCAGAGTCAAAGCCCCCGGTGGGCGATGGTAAGTGTCCCGCGGCAAATAAAGCCGCGCCGGGCGATGCAAGGCCCTGCTCCACATTACCATGTGCCCTAATTTTGCCCACTAATCTCCTATGTGGGACCTTATCAAATGCTTTCTGAAAGTCCAGGTACACTACATCCACTGACTCTCCCTTGTCCATTTTCCTAGTTACATTCTCAAAAAAATTCCAGAAGATTAGTCAAGCATGATATTCCCTTCGTAATTCCATGCTGACTCGGACCGATCCTGTTACTGCTATCCAAATGTGCGGCTATTTCATCTTTTATAATTGACTCCAGCATCTTCCCCACCACTGATGTCAGGCTAACTGGTCTATAATTCCCTGTTTTCTCTCTCCCGCCTTTCTTAAAAAGTGGGATAACATTAGCTACCCTCCAATCCACAGGAACTGATCCTGAGTCTATGGAACATTGGAAAGTTATCACCAATGCATCCATGATTTCTAGAGCCACTTCCTTAAGTACCCTGGAATGCAGACCATCAGGTCCTCCGGATTTATCAGCCTTCAGTCCCATCAGTCTACCCAACGCTATTTCCTGCCTAATGTGGATTTTCTTCAGTTCCTCTGTCACCCCAAATCCTCTGGCCACTACTATATCAGGAAGATTGTTTGTGTCCTCCTTAGTGAAGACGGATCCAAGGTACCTGTTCAACTCATCTGCCATTTCCTTGTTCCCCATAATAAATTTACCTTTTTCGGTCTTCAAGGGTCCAACTTTGGTCTTAATCAATTCTTTCTTCTTCACATGCCTAAAGAAGCTTTTATTATCCTCCTTTATATTCTTGGCTAGCTTACCTTCGTACCTCACCTTTTCTCCCCGTATTGTCTTTTTAGTTATCTTCTGTGGCTCTTTACCCAATCCTCTTGCTTCCCACTCATCTTTGCTACATTGTACTTCTTCTCTTTTATTTTTATACTGTTCCTGACATCCCTTGTCAGCCACGGTCGCCCCTTAATCCCCTTGGAATCTTTCTTCCTCCTAGGAATGAACTGATCCTGCACTTTCTGTATTATTCTGAGAAATACCTGTCATTGTTGTTCCACAGTCATCCCTGCTAGTGTGAGGAAATATACAATAGAATTGCTCAAATGATGACTTCTGTGTGAGGAAGTTATGTTAAGTTACAAGAGAAGGACTTGGAGCTGAGGTTTTTAGAAATACATAGCCCACAAAGAAATAAAGAACACACACATAGGAGAACAGATGGCTTATCATAGCATGGAGATGTTGATGTGAATTAGGCATAGCTTTGTTTGCTTTGAAGCGGCTATAACGCTGTCAGAAGTTGCATTTGGTTTAGTTTGGTGTTTAGAGTATAGGTTATTGATGGGTTTCTTCTCAGGACATGAGCATCATGTGTACTTTTTTATGGCACATCTCTGAGCTCGGTTGTGCAATAAAGGGGATTCATGGTTGTCTATATTGGGTCGTGGGCGCCAAGGCTAGATAATAGTCTGTGATCTGGCTTGTGCTATTTAAATGTATTTATGTTGAGATAAGAGATAAGTCATAGGTGATGGTTGTGTGACCTTTGTACAAGGGTGGTTTCTTATGTTTATAGAAAACTGAGAAAGTAACTCTGTTTTGATAATCTTTCATTTGCTGTGTGGAATGCTATTAGTGAGGAGACCTTACATTCCTTTTGTCCAGAGATAGAAGGGGGAGGTTGTAATTAAACTAGACCCGAGCTTGGGAAGAAGCAATCAAATGTGGCAATTAGTGGCCTTTGTGTGGTTGGGGATTGTAGAAATAACTTAAGTCCTTACCACTTTGTAAGAATGGGGCAAAACTCATATTTAATCCATGTAACTGTATTTTAACTATGAAGTAGGGAAATTATTTGTGAAGTGTATTGTGTTTTAATTAGGATTGTAAGTATTAAACTTTGTTTAACTCTGAAGTTTTAGAAATAACTTTCTTTTCCAAAAGTGAAAATAAATGTTTTGTGTGTATTTATTGTGTGATTGCTGTATGGTGTGTATTTTATATTCTGAGAGGTGAGCTCTGAGAATTAGTTTTATATTCCTGTGGTTTTACTTCATTGAAATAAAATGATTTTGAGCAAAGGGGTTAAAGAAAACCACAGAGGGAAAAGGGTTGTAAAGGGGCCAGAAAGGGGAAAATCATGTGACTATACCTGTTGTCAATCACTGGAAAGGATTTAATTGATTGGTTAATGCAAATAAGCTAAATGTATGGTAAATCATAATGATTGGTTAATAGTTTGCCACTCCTTCTGTATCATAATTGTCTAATACCTATATAATGTGTTACATTTGTATGTACCAAAGCTGTAGTTCTTTCGACCTGCCCTAGAGTTTCTAGCTCTGTGTTGGAAGGTTTAAAGAATTATCCAGCGCTGTCAGAATAAATAATTGATTTTAGCAGCAATGGTTTGAATCAAGTTTTCTTGAATTGGACTGACAAAATAACTCAGTTTAACAAGTGTATCTTTCCAGTCAACTTTGGGCAGCTCCTCCCTCATGGCCACATAGTCCCCTTTATTCAACTGTAACACTGACACCTCCGATCTACCCTTCTCACTCCCCAATTGTAGATTAAACCTGACCATATTATGGTCACTACCTCCTAATGGCTCATTAACCTCAAGTTCTTTTATCAAATCTGGTTCATTACGTAACACTAAATCCAGAATTGCCTTTTCCCTGGTAGGCCTCAATACAAGCTGTTCTAAGAATCCATCACAAAGGCACTCTACTCCCTTTCTTGGGGTCCAGTACCAACCTAATTTTCCCAGTCTACCTGCATATTGAAATCTCCCATAACAACCACAGCATTACCTTTGCTACATGCCAATTTTAACTCCTGATTCAACTTGCACCCTATGTCCATGCTACTGTTTGGGGGCCTGTAGATAAGTCCTGACCCTCTTGCAGCCATGTCTCTGTAATTCCCACAACATCATACGCCAATTTCTAACTGAGCCTCAAGCTCGTCCACTTTATTTCTTATACTTCGCGCATTCATATACAACACTTTGACCTCCGTATTCACGTCTCCCCTCGCACCGCTCGCAATTGACCCTGACCTTACTCTCTTATCCCTACTAGAACTTTCCTTCCCATTAATTCGAGAATCTTTTGTAACTTTTCCTGTACTCACTTCCCCTTCAACTCCATCTTTATACTCCCAATTTGTGAATCCCTCCCCCCCACACGTGTAGCCCTAGCAAACCTGCCTGTCAGAATGTCGGTCCCCCTCCCGTTAAGGTGTAAACCGTCCCTTTTGTATTGGTCACCCCTATCCCAGAAGAGATCCCAGTGGTCTATAAATCTAAATCCTTGCTTCCTGCACCAGCCCCTCAGCCACACATTCCGATCCCCTATCTCCCTGTTCTCGCTAGCGCGAGGTCCTGGAAGCAATCCAGGGATAACCACCCTAGAAGTCCTGCCTCTCAGTCTTCTTCCAAACTCTCTGCTCATGTTGGAGAACCTCCTTCATCTTCTTCCCAATGTTGTTTGTGCCTACGTGCACAACTACTTCCGGCTGTTCACGTTCTCTCTGTCAAGGATGTTCAGAATTGAGCTCGTGACATCCTGAACCCTGGCAACAGGGAGGCAACAGACCATCCTCGTGTCTCGTCTGCTGCCACAGAATCTCCTGTCTGCTCCTTGGACAATGGAATTACCCACCTCTATGGCTCTGCCCGACGTTGGTCTCGCCGATCGAGTCCCATCTCGAGGATTGGAGCCACCGACCTGTCCGCCGCTCGGACTGGAAACATCATCTCCCTCCCTACAGTTCCCAAATGGGCGTACCTGTTTTCATTAGGCACAGCCACCTGGCTCTCCTGCACTCCACAATTACCACCCTTTCTCTCAGTCATATACCTTCATCCTTCCCGTATCCTCGGTGTGACAACCTCACTGTAGGTCATGTCCAGGAAACTCTCGTTTTCCCGGATGGCCCTGAGGTCATACAGCTGTTTCTCGAGTGCCCCAACACGGTCCTTCAGGAGCTGAAGCTGGACGCACTTGCCACAGTTGTAGCAGCCAGAGGCTCCATCCATGTCCCTGGTCTCCCACATCCTGCAAGCATCACACTGCCTCATTTTACCCGAGATATGTTCATCGTGTCCCGTCCTCTCCAGCTTTTTGCGTAGCCTCCTCTCCTCAGCCTCCTCACCGAAGACTCTCGAGCCAAAGACTCACATAGAGAGCAGCCTTGCTTATTTTAACTGATAAATTGCCTAATTTACCAAATTACAAACCAAATTCCTCAGTTTTAAACTGTTTTTCCCCGGTGACTTACTCACCTTTCCCATGAGCTTCAGCCAATCAGCTCTTCTCCCTGCTTCCTTTTGTTGCTGCTTGTCCAAGATCCATGTAAGCTAACATCTTTGTTAGCCTTGTTAGTTTAACAGAAGCAAGGGTAAGAGCTTTCTGCTGGCTTTGCAATTAATAAGGGAAAGGTAACAGCCTGTCTTAGTTTCAGCTAAATCCATTTTAGTAAATTTTAAATCTTTTAAACTTCGTCGCAACCACTACCGACTGGTGTCACTCACTTCTGTTGTGATGAAGTGCTTTGAGACGTTGGTGTTTCAACTCCTGCCTTAGGAAGAATCCAAACCTACTGCATTTGGCCTACTGCCTCAATAATTCACAGCAGATACAATCTTGCTGGCTCTTTACTCTGCACTGGACCATTTGGACAACAAAAACACATAATGTCACACTGCTGTTCATTGATGACAGCTGAATGTTAACGCCACCACTCCCTCTAAACATGTCAAACTGGAAATTTGGTCTCTGCTCGTCGTTCTGCAACTGGATCCTACACATCCTCATTGGAAGACCTCGGTCAATATGTATTTGTAACATCATCAGTGTAGAGGCACCGTAATGCTGTGTGCTCATATCCCTTTTCTCTTCTCTCTATACCCATGACTGTAGCCAGGCATAGCTCCAAAGCCATCTTTAAATTTGCTGATGATACCAATGTGTTGGATGAATAATGTGTTGGATGAATAAGTTGGATGAGTCAGAGTACAGGAGGGAGGACAATAATTTGGTTCAGTGGTGCAGGTACAACAATCTTGCTCCCAACATTAGCAAGCCAAGAAGCTGATTGTTGACTTCAGGATGGAAAAGTCAAGAGTTCATGAACCCATCTTCATTGAAGGGATGGCAGTGAAGATAATCAAGAGCTTCAAGTTACTGGCCTTGCAGAACCCTAATGATCTGTTCTAGGTCAGCACATTGATACAAAGCTCACCAATGCCTCTACAAATCTCTAAAGTTTGAAGAGATTAGGCATGTCACCAAATACTCTATCAGACATCTACACTGAGAATACTGAATAGTTGCATTGTGGCCTAGTTCAGTAACTTGAATGCTCAAGGACGAAGGAAACTGCAGAAAGTGGTGGATTGTCAGGGTCTAAACAGTTAGTGACTTCTCCACATTGAAGGGATCTATAGGAAGTGCTTCCTTAAGAAGGGAACCAATATCATCATTTTGCTGTTACCATCAGGAAAAATCTATATGACCCTGAGAAGAGTTACCTCCTGGCTCAAGAACAACTTTTTCACATCAACCGTTAGGCTCTTGAACAACCCTACTTCAGCACCAAGTTATTATAGATTTGGTACTACTAAGGTTGCACTACATACTTAAGATTCCAGAGTAATGTTTTGTTTATAAATTTAATTGACAATTTATTGTAATTATGAATTGTTGTATATTTATTTATTGTGTTCATTTTATTTATGTTTGTAAGACAAAAGAGGGTATGAAGAAGGTCTCACTCAAATTGACTGGAGCAGGTTATTAGAGGGGAAAGGAACATCGGCCAAGTGGGATGTTTTTAAAAGTGCACTGAAGAGTACATCCCCGTTAGAGTGAAGGGCAAAGCAGGCAAATGTAAGGAAGCTTGGCTGACGGGAGACGTTAGTCAAAAACAAGAAGGATGCCTGGGACAGGTATAGGCAGCTGGCATCAAGTGCATCCCTGGAGGAGTTTCGGGAACTAAGGAGTAAACTAAAAAAGGAAATCAGAAAGACAAAATGGGGCCAGGAGGGGCTGGTAACATTCTATTCATCCTGCACTGATCACTCTACCCACCTCACTTTGATTCTCCTGCCACTCCGCATCCATCCTACACTGGTCCCCCAATTCATCCTGTACTCACCCCCTACCCATTCATCCTGCACTTCTCCTCCATTCATCCTGCACTAATCCCCTCATTCATTCTGCACTGGTCCCCTCATTCATCCTATACAAATCCCCTCATTCATCCTGTACTGATCCCCTCATTCATCCTATACTGATGCGTCCATTTATCCTGTACTGATCCCCTCATTCATCCTGTACTGATCCCCTCATTCATCCTATACTGATGCGCCCATTCATCCTGTACTGATCCCCTCATTCATCCTGTACTGATCACCTCATTCATCCTGTACTGATCCCCTCATTAATTCTATACTGATGCGCCCATTCATCCTGTACTGATCCCCTCATTCATCCTGTACTGATCCCCTCATTCATCCTGTACTGGTCCTGGTCCTGGTCGTCCCATCCTCGTGGCCTACCAGCGGGCCTGAAGCGGCGTTTCCTGTCGGGGATCGCCCAGAACCTCGGCTTCGGCAGCGGCACAGCGCTGGAGCGCTATCGCGGAGTGGAGCGGGCGATGCCCTACCCGGGTCGCCGCGCTGGAACTCCAGTAAGCTGAGACCGCCGATAAAAACATCGCGGAGCTGCGGGTCTGTGGAGTGGCCGGCTGCGGGTGGCGGCGCCGACTTTAACATCGGGAGCCTGGGATCTCTCAGCGAGATCACCAGTTGTGGAGCTCCATCCGGCGCGGCCTTGTTGGCTTCGGAAGTCGCGGCCTCCAGTACGAAAGCAGCCGTTCCAGGTGTCCCAAGCCGCTGTGAGGATTCTCCCGACGCCGGAGCACCATCACCCGGCGAGAACGGCCTGGAACAAAGGGCCTCCGTTGAGGCAACTGTGGAGGCCTCAATAGGCCCGACTATGGGTGAACTGGGGATGGGGACTGGACATTGTGCCTTCCCTCATAATGGGAACCATTGTGGGGGATGTTCTTTATGTTTAAATCTCTTATTACTGTTATGTCTGTATTCTTTCTTTATGTGCTGCATGGCAAGAAGCATTTCACTACACCTAGGTGTATGTGACCAATAAAATAACCTTTGAACCTTTACTGATCCCCTCATTCATCCTATACTGATCCCCTCATTCATCCTGTACTGATCCCCTCATTCATTCTGTACAAATCCCCTCATTCATCCTGTACGATCCCCTCATTCACTCTGTACTGATGCACCCATTCATCCTGTACTGAAGCCCCCATTCATCTTTTACTGATCCCCCATTCATCTTTTACAGATCTGCTCATTCATCCTGTACTGATCCTCTCATTCATCCTGTAGTGATCCCCCATTCATCCTGCACAGGCCCTCCGATCCACACTCTACTGACCCCCCCCATTTATTCTGTACTGATCTCCCTATTCATCCTGCTCTGATCCCCCCCCCCCATCCATCCTGTACTGATTCCCCCCATTCAAGAAGAATAGGGGGTACAGTCCGAAGAAGGGTCTTGACCTGAAATGTTGCCTATTTCCTTCGCTCCATAGATGCTGCCTTACCCGCTGAGTTTCTCCAGCACTTTTGTCTACCCACATTCATCCTGTACTCACCCACCCCTTCTGCACTAAGCCTCCCATTCATCCTGTACTGATCCACCCATTCATCCTGTAGTGACCCCCTCATTCATCCTGTAGTGATCACCCATTCATCCTGCATAGACCCTCCGATCCACACTGTACTGACCCGACCCCCTATTCATCCTGTACTGATTCACCCATTCATCCTGCGCTGTCTCCCCCCCCCCCCCCCCCCATCTATCCTGTACTGATCCTCCCATTCAAGAAGAATGGGGGGAACAGTCTGAAGAACGTTCTCAACCCGAAACGTTGCCTATATCCTTCGCTCCATAGATGCTGCCTCACCCGCTGAGTTCTCCAGCAATTTTGTCTACCTCCATTCATCCTGTACTGACCCCCCCCCCATCCATCCCTTACTGATCCCCCCCATTCAACACCACTGACATCCCCCGTGCTCTCCCCTCACAATTTTACATACTACTCCAACCAACATGTACTAATTCACCTGTCTCAATCTATTCATTCAGCACCGATTGCCTTCTCAACCCCCAACCCCGCGGCATCTATCCACCCTGCACTGATTCACCCCCCCCCCCCCCCCCCCCCATCCGACCCTGGTGTGCTGGAAATGTCTTCAGAGCGAACATTGACTATATTTGATAACGGAATGACATCAAATGTGTTCTAATTCCCAACGTTATTATTTGTTTTAGTCCATAAAGATGGACATTAAATTGTGGACACGTGAAACATTAAAACCGCAGTGTTCGATTGTCACTGCTACCATTGACATGTTGTTACAGAATTCATTTTAACGGCAAATCAATCCTCTTAATATGGAGTATCAGTGCTGTAGTTATTTAATGAGCAACATTCACAACTATACGTTGGATTTATACAGGTTTTACTCCTTCAGTTGGTCATATACATCACAAATTTGGTCAGGAGATATTTCAGTTGAAATTTTAATGTTAATTCTGAAGTGGGAATGATGGAAACAGCTTTTATCAATATTTTTTTTTTAATCTGGTGCGTCTAAACTGGGTATCTTCATTGCTGTTCACAAAACATACATCTAATCTGAATGTCCGGTAAGGTGGCATTTTGACACCTTTAAACATATTACCAAAAGAACATTTGCTGCAGTTATGTCCTTTGGCCATCTCTTGTCATTTAGTGTAATGTTTAACCTGTCAGATGGGTATAGTCGGTTTTAACAGCTATTATCATAAAATGCCTTTAGAAATTTCCTTTCTAAGTAAGGATTGCTGATTTCAGTACATGACGCGGATAGAGCTACATCTCCGAATACAGATTTGAAAAATTCTCTTCTAAGGGGCCTTCTCTTCTATTTCTACTTTCCACTTTCTCTCTTCCTTTTTTTATTTTTTATATACACACTTCACGTTTTTCTACTCTCTACCATCTATTTTTCCACTTTTTCCCCTTTCTATTCCTTTCTTTTTCTTGTTCTGCTTACTTCCTTCTTATAACATAAAACTAGAGGTTGTACATAGAATGGATTACGGTATTACATAGTTGGCACCTAAAATTAGGTGCCACTGTACTGTTTTGTGCTGTATTAACTTCTAATAAAATAAACAAAAACAAAAAAAAAAAAAAAGAAATTTCCTTGCAACCTGTATATTTTGTTATGGATAAATTATGTGGGAAGCGAGAGCGTTTCTGTGCCAATAGCAATAACGACCCATGCTTCGGCCATGTCATGGCAATTTCGGTCCTTCACAGAAAACATGCTTGCATCAACCTGTCGTGTGCATGGTTAAGCATATATGTTACCATGCTCCAGGATTTATTGACACAGGTTGGTCATACGCTGAATAATCCAACCACATTTTTGTTTGGAAGTGGAAAGAACTAATATCTAACATCGGTAGTGGGGAAACTGCTGGAGTCAGTTATTAAAGATGGGATAGCAGCACATTTGGACTTGGATAGGCTGGGTGAGTTGGCAAATCCATGGCAGATGCAGTATAATGTGGATAAATGTGAGGTTATCCACTTTGGTGGCAAAAACAGGAAAGTAGAGTATTATCTGAATGGTGGCCGATTAGGAAAGGGGGAGATGCAACGCTACCTGGGTGTCATGGTACACCAGTCATTGAAAGTAGGCATGCAGGTGCAGCAGGCAGTGAAGAAAGCGAATGGTATGTTAGCATTCATAGCAAAAGGATTTGAGTATAGGAGCAGGGAGGTTCTACTGCAGTTGTACAGGGTCTTGGTGAGACCACACCTGGAGTATTGCGTACAGTTTTGGTCTCCTAATCTGAGGAAAGACATTCTTGCCATAGAGGGAGTACAGAGAAGGTTCACCAGACTGATTCCTGGGATGTCAGGACTTTCATATGAAGAAAGACTGGATAGAAACATAGAAACATAGAAAATAGGTGCAGGAGTAGGCCATTCGGCCCTTCGAGCCTGCACCGCCATTCAATATGATCATGTCTGATCATCCAACTCAGTATCCCATCCCTGCCTTCTCTCCATACCCCCTTATCCCTTTAGCCACAAGGGCCACATCTAGCTCCCTCTTAAATATAGCCAATGAACTGGCCTCAATTACCTTCTGTGGCAGAGAATTCCACAGATACATACTGTGTAAAAAATGATTTTCTCATCTCGGTCCTAAAAGACTTCCCTCTTATCCTTAAACTGTGACCCCTAGTTCTGGACTTCCCCAACATCGGGAATAATCTTCCTGCATCTAGCCTGTCGAACCCCTTAAGAATTTTGTAAGTTTCTATAAGATCCCCCCCTCAATCTTCTAAATTCTAGCATGTACAAGCCCAGAACAAGGGGGTCACAGTTTAAGGATAATGGGGAAATCTTTTAGGACCGAGATGAGAAAAAAAAAATTCACACAGAGAGTGGTAAATCTTTGGAATTCTCTGCCACAGAAGGTCAGTTCATTGGCTATATTTAAGAGGGAGTTAGATGTAGCCCTTGTGGCTAAAGGTATCAGGGGGTATGAAGAGAAGGCAGTTACAGGATACCGAGTTGGATGATCAGCCATGATCATATTGAATGGCGGTGCAGGCTCGAAGGGCCGAATGGCCTACTCCTGCACCTATTTTCTATGTTTCTAATAGAAATTGCATTAATTGCAATGTGTAAAGAGTTGAGATATTATATTATAATTTTGCTGCATGTCATTGTGGTACATATCATGTCTTGATTGGTGAATATGTTTAGTTTGTGACTTTATTTGAAGCAGAAATAATATGTGAATGCTTCATTGAGCATAATTCCGACCGGTAACTACGCCAAATTTGCGTAAGTGGGACAGGCCCTTAAGTCACAGGTTTCCAATCAGAAAAAATATACTTCAGCTAGTATTACCCAAAGAATTGGAGAGTGATCCATTGTGCTCCTGACTTCCACTCTGAATGACCTCTAGTGTGCAGGGTTGAGATATCATTATAAAGCTTTGCTGATGTGTATCTGTGTAATGCATATCCAGTTTAACTGGTTTCACACAGAAAAACAAGTTGATTAAAGCTGGAGTAACTCAGCATATCAGGCAGCACCTCTGGAGAACATGAATAGCTGATGTTTTGGGTCAGGATATTTTTTCAGACTGATTGTGGTGGGGGAGGGGGGGAAGAAAGCTGGGTCAGGACAAAGCCTGGCAAGTAGTAGGTGATACAGGTGAGATGTTTTTGACAGGCAAATGGTTGGACAAAGGCCAGAGATGAAAAGAAAGGTGTGAGACAAAAGGAAAGTAGGTGTGGCGCAGTGGTAGAGTTGCTGCCTTAAGGGCCTGCCCCACTTTCACGACCTAATTCACAACCTTTTTTACTCATGGACATTTTTCATCAGGCTAGGAAAACGCCCCGACCTACTTGATGCCACAAGTACCTACGACTAGCATCACGGCCTGCTACGACCTACCTACGACCTTGTGACGACCATGCTGCGAGTATGAGTCAAGGGCAAACCTGGCAGAGATCGTGAATTATGTCGTGAAAGTTGGACAGGCCCTTTACAGTGCCAGAGACCAAGGTTCGATCCTGACCAAATATCCTATAGCGGAGCACGATAGTCCACTCGACGAAAAAAGCCGTAGTAGGGTCATGGGTAATCTTCAGCACCATTTCCGTAACCGGCTTCCGTCTCCGCACCAAAGATCCTATAGTGGAGGAAAGATACTAGTGCGGAGACGGAATCCGATTACGGAAACATCCTTGTAAAAATATTCTCCTCAAGAGCATTTTCTTTCTGCCTCTCAATAAAAAGTAAAAAGATGCCTATGAAAATTAACAGAATTATAATTTATTAACATATTAATCATTGACAAAAAATAACAGAATTATGAATTATGAATCTAACCCTATATCGCACACACAAAATGTTCCCCCGCAACGCTGATTACACTGCTAGAGGGATAACCAAAGTCGGGGCGAGTTTACTGAAATGGCCGACATTCCGCTCCGTTGCGTACTACACGTCAGCCCATTGGATTTAACAGGAGTGGACTATCTTGCTCCGCTATAGAATCTTTGATCCTGACTACAGATGCTGTCTGTATGGAGTTTGTACATTCTCCCTGTGATCATGTGTGTTTTCTCTGGATGCTCCAAAGATGTACAGGTTTGTAGGTTAATTGGCTTCGGCAAAATTGTAAATTGTTTGTAGCATGTAGGATGGTGCTAGTGTACGAGGTGGTTGCTAGTCAACGCAGACTCGGTGCGCTGAAGGACATGTTTCCACACTGTATCTTTAGAGTCTAAGGATTGAAGATGTGCAAATTGTGAAGCTAGAGGAAGGAATGTAGGTGGGAGGGGAGAAATCAGTGAGAGTGCAGGTGGGGGACAGGGGTTGGGAGTTGCCTAAAATTGGGAAATTTAATGTTCATACATTTGGGTTGTAAGCTACTCGAGCGGACTATGAGGTGCTGTTCCTCCAGTTTGTGTGTGCTCTCACTCTGTCAATGGAGAGAAAGATCAGTATGGGAATGGGAAGAGGAAATAAAATGGTTAGCAACCAAGAGATCCAGTAGGCCTTGGCAGTCTTGGCCTTGGTCACTGAGTCTACGCTCGGTCTCGCCGATGTACAGAAGAACACGTTGAGAACACTGGATGCAATAGCTGAGGTTGGAGGAGGTGCACGTAAACCCCTGTCTCACCTCGAGGTTAGGCTACTGGGGTCGCTGGGTGAAGGTGAGGGAGGTGGTATAGGGATAGGTGTTACATCTCCTGCGGTTGCAGAGGAATGTGCCCAGGGAAGGGATGGTTTGGGTGGGGAGGGATGAATGAACCAAGGAGTTGCAGAGGGAGTGGTTTCTGCAGAAGGTGCAAAGGGGTGGGGATGGGAAGATGTGACTGGTGGTGGGATCATGTTGGAGTTGACGGAAATATCGGAGAAAGATATGTAGGAAGAAACTCTCGAAATGTCACCCATTCCTTCTCCAGAGATGCTGCCTGTCCCGCTAAGTTACTCCAGCAGTTTGTGTCTATCTTCGGAGAATGATGTGCTGGATTCAGCGGCTGATGGGGTGAAAGGTGAGGACTTCTATCCTTGTTCCATCTGAGGGAAGGAGGAGTGAGAGCAGAACAATGGGAAGCGGAAGTTGCGGGTGAGGGATCCATCTATGACAGGAAGGGGGGAGGAGACGGACGGACACACACCACACCAGGTACGGGATACTGAGTTGGATGATCAGCCATGATCATATTGAATGGCGGTGCAGGCTCGAAGGGCCGAATGGCCTACTCCTGCATCTATTTTCTATGTTTCTATGTTTTCTAAAGAAAGAAGATATCTTGGATGTCCTCGAATGGAAACCCTCATCTTGGGAGCAAGGTAAAAGTGATAGAGAAATTGAAAATAGGGGTAGCGCCTTTGCAGGAAGCAGGGTGGGAGTAAGTGCAGTCTAGATAACTGTGGGACTTGGTACGTAGTAGACATCAGTCGATAGTCTGTCCTCTTGATAGAGAAAGATCAAGAAAGAGGAGAGAGATGTCCGAGATAATACGTGAAATTGTGGGCAAGAAGGAAGTAAATGAAATCAACAAGTTCAGCATGGGTGCAGGAGGCATCCCTGAAGCAGTTGTTGATGTAGAGGACAGAGAGTTGTGCGATGGTGCCAGTATACCTTTGGAACAAGGACTGTTTGGTGTAACTAAGCCTATGGCTGCACGTTTAACCTCACGAAAGTGAGAAGAGTCAAAAGAGACTTGGTTGAAGGCGAGGACACGTTCTACCAGACAAAAAGAGGGACATTGATTCAGTCTCTGTTCAAAGAAGAATTTGTGGGCCTTGTGACCTTTCTGGTGGGGGATGGAGATTTAAAGGGACTGGATATCCATGATAAAGATGAGTCAATTTGAGCCTAGAAATTGAAAGTTATTGAGCTTGCCAAGGGGAGATCGCCAGAGGTGATGAAATCGTAGTCTAGGAGATGATGGCCTGGTGTTGGTCAGTGTGGTCATGGTCAAAGGATTGGTGTGCGAAAGCTGGCCCTAGCCTCAATATGGCAAAGCATACATTCTACATATTAGAATACAAAAACAGGGATGTAATGCTAAGGCTGTACAAGGCGCTGGTTAAACCGCATTTGGGGGTATTGTGAGCAATTTTGGGCACCATATCTGAGTAAGGATGTCCAGAGGAGGTTTAAAAGAATGATCCCAGGAATGAGTGGGTAAACATATGATGAGTGTTTGCTGGCACTGGGCCTGTACTAACTGGAGTTTAGGATGAGGGAGGACCTCATTGAAACTTACCAAATAGTGAAAGGCTTGGATAGAGTGGATGTGGAGATGATGTTTTCCACCGGTGGGCAAGTCTAGGTCAAACAAAGCTTCAGAATTAAAGGAAGGAGATGAGGAAGAATTTCTTTAGTCAGAGGGTGGTGAATTTGTCGAATTCGTTGCACAGAAGGCTGTGGAGGCCAAGTCAATGGATATTTTTAGGGCAGATATATACTTGATTAGTACGGGTGCAGGGCCGGCCTTAAGCCGATTGGACCGATTGCTCCCAATTGGGCCCCGCGAGTAAGGGGGCCCCGCGCTAGAGTAATCTACTCTCGACTCGGGTAGATCTACCCCCGGGTGGAGGGGGGAGAGAGGGGCGGAGAGGGAGTAGAGGGGTGGAGGGGGAAGAAACGGGTAGACGGAGAGGGGGGTGTGAGGGGGAATGGAGAAGGGAGAGGTGGGTCGTTCCCTCACGGTCCCGCAGCAGCGCTCCCGCCCCTCCAGTCGCCGTGCTTCACACACACACAGCCCCGGCGCCACCCCTCTCTCTCCCTGGGGAGACGCGGTGAACAATACACGGAGGGCCGGGCAGGGGGTTGGAGCAACGTTTACAAACCTCGGCCTCAGCTCACACCCGTCCACCCGGCATCTGCTCCTGCCGCCGGTTCTCTCCTTCCCTTCCCTCTCTTCTCTCTCTTTTCTTTTCTCTCATTCGCTCCATCCCTTCTTTCTCTCCTTCCCTCTTTTCTCTACTCCCTCCCTTCTGTCCTTCCTCCCTTCTCTCCTTCCCTCCCTTCTCTCCTTCCCTGAGAGGGAATAAAGTACATCTCATTGAATAAATTGACGGCTGCAATTGAGTTTGGTGGAAACTGTGTGTGTGTGTGCGCATTTAATATACGCATTGTTCCTGCTAAGAGATGCACATTAATTACCAGGAGGATGTGGGGAGGAGATCCGTGTCCCAAACCTTCAGCCGGACGTTGGGGCATCACTTCCGCTCCGGTTCCATTCACTTGCCATTGAAGGCCGGAACGAATGATGGAGCTGCAGTTGCACCTCGCCGTGTTTGCCACTTTTTTCATCTGTTCCCAAACATCCGAGCGCCAAAGTCTGGGGAGAGGTTGGTCACCGTTTATTTCTTTAATTGGGGACCTTTTTTTTTTTTTAAACTGCGAAATATCAAACCGTGCGTGTCGAAGGATGACACGTCTTCAATATTTTACGCCTACATTGATTTTCATAATAGACGGGATGCTTAGATGGCGAATGCCGTTTTGAATGCCATTTTTGTTTTTGATCCCGTAGTCGATCAGTAATAGAAGGGAGAACAAGAGGTCCTGCGTGTCCACGAAAGAAAATTGTGGATTAAATTTGTCTCCCAGTACTCCGCACCCTGCAGAATTATTCGTGGTAGACCCATCCTTAAGTTAAATGGCCATACAGATTAATATTAGGCTTTTTTTTTTTTAATGGCCCTCTTATTTAACAACGAATGATTAAGGACAATACATATTGTTTTAATGAAAGTTTGACTTAGTGTGGCTCAACTTTGTTAAAGCAGGTTATTCACACCAACAACTATTTTTCAGGATTTGGAGACCATATTCATTGGAGAACACTGGATGATGGTAAAAAAGAAGCGGAAGCCAGGTATGCAAAACTGAACGGAAGTTTTCTGTTAATTGGGGTGAGAAGTTTGACATTAATTGTAAAATTCTGAACATAGAGTTTCATGTTAAGACATACTTGATAGCAGTTTAATCTTTTGACATAATACACCCAAAATATAATTTAAAACATGGATCTGCTCATTCGTCCATTCCTTGTCAGCATTTATTTATCATTAAGCATGTTGACCCAATTTAGAAGTGGCTGGTATGTTGGGGTCTGATGATGGGCCCCAAGCTGAAACATCACCTATCTTTTTTCTCCAGCTAAGCTGCTTGACTAGCTGAGCTACTACAGCATTTTGTGTCTATCTTTGTTAGTTTAATAAACCATATAACCATATAACAATTACAGCACGGAAACAGGCCCTCGGCCCTACAAGTCCGTGCCGAACACTTATTTTCCCCTAGTCCCATCTACCTGCACTCAGACCATAACCCTCCATTCCTTTCCCATCCATATACCTATCCAATTTATTTTTAAATGATAAAATCGAACCTGCCTCCACCACTTCCACTGGAAGCTCATTCCACACAGCTACCACTCTCTGATTAAAGAGGTCACCCCTCATGTTACCCCTAAACTTTTGTCCCTTAATTCTGAAGTCATGTCCTCTTGTTTGAATCTTCCCTACTCTCAATGGGAAAAGTTGATCCACATCAACTCTGTCTATCCCTCTCATCATAAAAGACCTCTATCAAGTCCCCCCTTAACCTTCTGCGCTCCAAAGAATAAATACCTAACTTATTCAACCTTTCTCTGTAACTTAGTTGCTGAAACCCAGGCAACATTCTAGTAAATCTCCTCTGTACACTCTCTATTGTGATGACATCCTTCCTATAATTGGGCAAACAAAATTGTACACCATACTCCAGAATTGGCCTCACCAATGCCTTGTACAATTTTAACATTACATCCCAATTTTAACATTACATCTTCTATACTCAATGCTCTGATTTATAAAGGCTAGCACACCAAAAGCTTTCTTTACCACCCTATCTACATGAGATTCCACCTTCAGGGAACTATGCACAGTTATTCCTAGATCCCTCTGTTCAACTGCATTCCTCAATTCGCTACCATTTACCATGTACGTCCTATTTTGATTTGTCCTGCCAAGATGTAGCACCTCACACTTATCAGCATTAAATTCCATCTGCCATCTTTCAGCCCATTCTTCCAAATGGCCTAAATCTCTTTGTAGACTTTGGGAAACAACTTCATTATCCACAACACCACCTATCTTAGTATCATCTGCATACTTACTAATCCAATTTACCACTCCATCATCCAGATCATTGATGTACATGACAAATAACATTGGGCCCAACACTGATCCCTGAGGCACCCCACTAGTCACCAGCCTCCACCCTGACAAACAGCCATCCCAAATAATTTGTCTTCGTTCAAAATAAAGTGTAAAAAATAATAATCATTCTTTTAGTCTAATATTTGTGAAGGTATTTTTCCTCTCTCTGAGCATTGCAGGTATAGATGCTTGCATTTTGCAGTTACCTCGCCACAAGGAGTCAGCACTTGATTTAGAAAAATAAATGTTCATTCAGTTGTTGCAGTGGACTAAAGTTTACTGCATGGTGAAACAAAGAGCACAGACTGCTATTTATGTACAAATCAATGACAACTTTAAGAAAATATTGTGGAATGATTTGAAAGTCCAGAAATATTTGTCTGAATGGGGAATTGTTGCAGGGTGGTGAAAATTGCATTTCACTGTATGTTTCCTTATTCATATGTTTTGAGCAATACAATGTTCTTTTGGATGTATTTTATGGGGAGAAAGCAGAATGGGGTTAGGAGGGAGAGATATCAGCCAAACCTTAGGCTTACCAAAATCAAATGTTTGGAACATCATTAAGAAGAAAGAGAGCACTGGTGAGCTTACTAATCGCAAAGGGATTGGCAGGCCAAGGAAGACCTCCACAGCTGACAACAGAAGAATTCTCTCTATTATGAAGAAAAATCCCCAAACACCTGTCTGACAGATCAGAAACACTCTTCAGGAGTCGGGTGTGCATTTGTCAATGACCACTGTCTGCAGAAAACTTCATGAACAGAAAAACAGAGGCTACACTGCAAGATGATAACCACTGGTTAGCCGCAAAGATAGGATGGCCAGGTCACAGTTTGCCAAGAAGTACATAAATGAGCAGCCACAGTTCTGGAAAAATGTCTTGTGGACAGTTGAGATGCAGATTAACTTATATCAGAGTGATGGCAAGAGCAATCTATGGAGGAGCAAAGGAAATGGCCAAGATCCAAACATACCACCTCATCAGTGAAACACAGTGGTGGGGGTGTTATGGCCTGGGCATTTACGGCTGCTGAGGTTACTGGCTCGCCTATCTTCATTGATGATATAACTGCTGATGATAGTAGCATAATGAATTCCAAAGTGTATAGACACATCCTATCTGCTCAAGTTCAAGCTAATGCCTCAAAATTAATTGGCCGGCGGTTCATTCTACAGCAAGGTAATGATCTCAAACATACTGCTAAAGCAATAAAGGAGTTTTTCCAAGCTAAAAAATGGTAAATTCTTGAGTGGCAAAGTCAATCACCCCGTCTGCATCCAATTGAGCATGCTTTTTATATGCTGAAGAGAAAACTGAAGGGGACTAGCCCACCAAACCAAGCATAAGCTAAAGATGGCTGCAATACATGCCTGACAGAGCATCACCAGAGAAGACACCCAACAACTGGTTATGTCCATGAACTGCAGACTTCAAGCAGTCACTGCTTGTGAAGGATATGCAGCAAAATACTAAACATGACTACTTTCATTAACATGACATTGCTGTGTCCCAAACATTATGGTGCCCTGAAATGGGGGGACTATGTCTAAACACAAAGACATAAATGATGGGTCTTTGTCCCAAACATTATGGCGGGCACTGTGACTATTGCTATTGTTTCTAATGTTTGCTTTGTGTATGTCTAGTCATATGGATCATGGGCTCCTTCCAGTATAATCCTGAATTCCCAGTTGGAAAATCTTATGGAAAATGTATATGAAGTTCTGTGTTCTCTTTCCTTCATGAATTCTTTTTCATTATTGATTCTCTGATGGATTGCATTTTTACCTTTCCCAAGAAGGCACTTTTTATATTTGAGCTAAGATTGGGAAAGCACACAACTGAACTTCCTGTAAAGCTACACTTCATCCCACCCTGCTTCCTGTAAAGACTCTATTTTCCCCCCCCCCCCCCCCCCCCCCCCCCCCCCCCCCCCCCCCCCCCCTACTCCCAATTCTTCCGTCGATGCCGCCTCTGCCCCCAGGATGAGGTGTTCTGTACCAGGGCATTGGAGATGTCCTCATTCTTTAGGAAACTGGGGTTCACCTCTTCCATTATAGATGAGGCTCTCACTAGGGTCTCCTCGAAATCTCACATCTCAGCTCTTACTCCCCCTCCTCCCCATTCTAAACAAGGACAGAGTCCCCCTCGTCTTCACCTTCCACCCCATCAGCTGTCGCATACAGTATATAATCCGCCAACATTTTTGCCACCTCCAACGGGATCCCACTTCTGGCCACATCTTCCCATTTCCACCACTTTCTGTTTTCTGCAGAGACTTTTCCTTCCGTAACTCCCTGGGCAACCTGTCCCTTCCCACCCAAACCACCCCCTCCCCAGGTACTTTTACCTTGCAACCGCATGCGATGCAATACCTCCCACCTCGACTCCATCCAAGGACCCAAACATTCTTTCCAGGTGAGGCAGAGGTTCACTTGCTCCTCCTCCAACCTCGTCTACTGAATCCGCTGTTCCGAGTGTCAACTTCCCAACATCGGCAAGACCAAGTGCAGGCTCGCCGATTGCTTCGCTGAAAACCTCCGTTCAGTCTGTCCTAACCTACCTGATCTCCTGGTGGCTCAGCATCAGCTCCCCCTCCCATTCCCAATCTGACCTTTCTGTGCTGGGCCTCCTCCATTGTCAGAGTGAGGCCCAGCACAAATTGGAGGAACAGCACCTCATATTTTGCTTGGATAGCTTACACCTCAGCGGTATGAACATTGACGTCTCTAACATTCAGATAACCCTTGCTTTCTCTCTCCATGCCCTTCCCCTTCTCAGTTCTCCCACTAGACTTACAATCTTCGCCTATATTCTATATTTGCCTGCCCCCTCCCCTGACATCAGTCTGAAGAAGGGTCTCGCCCGAAACATCGCCCATTCCTTTTCTCCAAAGATGCTACCTCACCCGCTGAGTTACTCCAGCATTTTGTGTCTGCAACTGAACTTAACTTCTTTATACAAAATAGTCAGTAAGAAGCAGAATTCCCAAGGAGATTTTCTGTTCCATAGTTCTAAGACAAACTAAAAGCAGTGCTTTGGGGAAAAGAGGGAGGTTGTAATTTGGCTTATAATGGTGAGTTAACAGTATGAGTTTTTGGTCCTGCTGGGGGTCCACAGCCCCCTCCTCACCTGGCAAACCAGGTGAGGGATACCGTTTAGTCGCTGGCTATCCGACCATGGAACAGGTAACATGGGATTACATGGTACCCGTGTCGGGGGGGAACTCCCCCAACCTGACCTTATGAAGTACTTCAGCATTGTTATATTGCTCTTAAATGGCCTTTCATATCTGTAAATGTTCATATGACTGTGTACGAATCGTTCTGGTCAATGGAGGAAAGTGATTGATAAGCATGGTTGGGACTGTGGCCATAATAGTGCTGCTGCCACAGTTCCAATGATCTGGATTTGATCCTGACTTCCAGTGCCATTGGTGGGAAGTTTACACATTTTTTTTCTGTGACCACTATTTCCACCAGTGCTACAATTTCTTCACACATCCCAAGGTCATGCTGGTTTATAGGTTAATTGGCTGTTGTAAATTATCACTCATGGGTGATAGGTGAGTCGATATGAAGTTGATGGGCATCTGAAATAAAATATGTGACAGGGAAATAAGGGGGTTACTGGCATTGCTCTGATGGCCTGCACAGATCTGATATGCTGAATGGCCTATATTTTTTTTAAAAAGACTTAAATATGATTAGCTTGTTTCATTTTCTAATTTGCTTTCTGTAATCAGAATCAGAATGCTTTATTGTCATTGCATGTGTCACATACAACAAGATTACTGTGTCTCTCCATTTAAAAGAACTTCAAACATTCACATACTCATACTTTTTACACTCCCTCCCTCCCCAAACCCACCCATGGATTCACATTTATATAAATTAACACTGTCTCCCCCCCCCTCCTTCCCCATAACCCGCTCCCGAGAGAGTTCAGTTCCAAGATTGCTGATGGATAAAAGCTGTTCTTGAGTCTGGCAGTGCATGACTTGTCAATTGCCTTGTTTTTAGCATTTTTGTGTTTTGATCATTAAAATGTTATGACTCCAAATGTTGATTAAAGGTAGGGTGTAATTGAATAATGCAAAGAAAATTATGCTGGTTTGATTGGTTGATTATAGCAGTGTTTGCTATAGAAGTTGTACAATAGACTTTGAATTGGCAGAGAACTAGGTTTCCTGTTTCTGGAGATTATCTTGAGCCCCTTGGGGGAAGCTTGGTGAATCAGTGCCCAAAGTTACTGGGTATAGATTGCACAGCTTGCATGCGTTCACTATCCAGAATCCAGTATCCCTTCATGACTGATATTTCCATACACCTCTGTTAAAATTTCACGGTAGAGATGGGGAAATGGAAGAAGAGCCAATGGGAAGTAGCAATTGTGACATTTGTGGGGTTTTTTTTTTTGCAATTATTTATCCAATGATATTGGTTTATTTTTGTGTTGCAAGATTTAAAATGCCCAACCTAACGATTTTGAATGTAGGTTCAGTGACCATTAAGGAAATAATTGAGTGATATTTACTCAGACATGAAAATAAAGATTTTTTGTTCCATTTTTTTTAGTGGTCTGCCGCTGATGTTGATTATGCATAAAAGCTGGTGTGGTGCTTGTACAGGTAGGTTCACATTTTGGATTGTTCTAAAATCTTAATTGAGATTTAATAATTTATTGATATTAAGGTTTTTGTTTCATCACTGCATAGTCATGCAAACAGCTTGCATACAAAATGTTTTTTGTAAATTGTGTTACTTCTACCAGAACTGAAATCAAAGTTTGCTGGTTCCAAGGAAATTTCAGAACTGGCACATAATTTTGTGATGGTGAACACAGAGGTAAGTGTATTCATGTTTTAGTATTATGAATCTGAATATCAAGCCTATCCATGTGCTCATGACGTCCAAACAACAGAATCAAATGTCCTCTACCAACATGCAGTCCAGGGGAAACAAAAGGTACTTTAAATCCCAGTTCAGGATGAATGATCATATTAATTGTCCTTGGATTAGATTGTTTAGCAGTGAAATAAAGTTCAAGATTATTCTGCCACTTGACAAAAACACTAATTGTCAATGGTACTTTATTGTTGCGTGTACCTCGGTACAGCACAGTTTTTTGCATACAATTCAGTAAAAATCTTGCAATTCAAAATGATATATGTACTTAAGTACAGAATGAAAAATAGTGGGTTACATTGATACGGTATGCAAGATTCACCATGTTTCCAGTGGCATCTTGTATTCAACTTTTGAAGTTCAGAGGAATATGGGATGTTTGCTAGATCTTAAAACCTTGTTATCCTAGCTGTGGCACTGGGTCAGTGTTACAGAGGTCAGCTTGGCCAGACAATGTTGTGGATATCCTGCACTGTTGCCCCATGGTGCAGAAGGCCATGTCAGATCAGTACGGTCTGCCTCTGAGGGGCCTCCAGCAGTGCCTGATCCATTTAATCCCCAGCGATCCGCAACGTTAACTCATCAACCCAGACACGCCCACATGAGACCGTGCCGTCCCATGCCCTCCTGCTGACACTCCAACTCCGTGTGCCTAGGTCCCCCCCCCCCCCCCCCCCCCCCCCCCCCCCCCCCCCCCCCCCCCCCCCCCCCCCCCCTGACCGTCGAACACCCATCTGAGGCCATGAGGGAGAGCCGCCAACCCGCTCACTGGCACAATTCCTTTCAATCCGTAGCCACCATCTTGAATTTGCTGCAGTTCTGTTTTGAATGTATGCTTGATAGGTCAGCTTCTGGAAAAAGAAAGCCAATTTAGAATCTACCCGAGGCCTTGCTTATTTTACACGAATGAACCCACAGTGTCCTCCATAATGTTTGGGACAAAGACCCGTCATTTATTTATTTGACTCTGTACTCCACAATTTGAGATTTGTAATTGAAAAAAATCGCACGTGGTTAAAGTGCACATTGTCAGATTTTATATTTTATTCAAGGTCATTTTTATACATTTTGGGTTCACCGTGTAGAAATTACAGCTGTGTTTATACATAGTCCTCCTATTTCAGGGCACCATAATATTTGGGATTTGTAATAGAAAAAATCACATGTGGTTAAAGTGCACATTGTCAGGTTTTATTAAAGGCCATTTTATTCAGCGGTTTCACCATGTAGAAATAACAGCTGGGTTTATACATAGTCCCTGTTTTCCCTCTTCTCTTCTCCTCTTTCCCCCCGCCCCCGCCCTTTCAGGGCATCATAACATTTGGGACATATGGCTTCACAGGTGTTTGTAATTGCTCAGTTGTGTTTAATTGCCTCCATAATGCAGGTATAAGAGAGCTCTCGGCACCTAGTCTTACCTCCAATCTTTCCATCACCTTTGGAAACTTGTATAGCTGTTTATTAACACGAGGACCACAGTTGTGCCAATGAAAGCCAAAGAAGCCATTATGAGACTGAGAAACAAGAATAAAACTGTTAGAGACATCAGCCAAACCTTGGGTTTAACAAAATCAACTATTTGGAACATCATTAAGAAGAAAGAGAGCACTGATGAGCTTACTAATCACAAAGAGACTGGCAGGCCAAGGAACACCACAGCTGATGACAGATGAATTCACTCTGTAATAAAGAAAAATCCCCAAATATTTAATCTCTGATGTCAATGTCCTTGATTATGTAATTGGATCCGGTTAAGGAAGGTAGTTTCTGAAAGGAATCATTCAATTGGCCCTCCTGAATGTTTTCTAGACCCCCTGTGCCATCCACCATGTGATTGGATTTAAAACATGGATGTATTCTAAATACATTGTATCTTAATAAATCTCATAGAAGGATAAGATGTGGTTTTTTTAATTTTGCAAGAGTGTTTTTGTAGGATGAAGAGGAACCAAAGGATTCGGCCTTCAGCCCAGATGGAGGCTACATACCTAGGATCTTATTTTTGGGTAAGAACAAAGTTCCTGACATATTAGCTCCCTGGCCAACATGGCTGAGATGGTTACCAACTCAACCCATTCTGCACATACAAGAACTGTTTTCTACTAGATTAAATAAAGATCTACATTTGAAGTCCATGGTTTATAAAATGAATGCAATAACGTTTGTTCTATCAATGTTTTTATTTTTCTACAGAAATGAAATGTCAGAGTATATTTATTATTGTTATGGAGTAGGTAATCCTTCTGGATACTGGCCTCTTAAAGTTGCATCTCTTCAATGTAGCATTGGTTATTGGCTGGTTTATAAAGTGCTCCTTTCTGAAATCTGGTAGATTTCCTTCTCCATGCAGCTGGTTTGGGGGGTGTTTTCTTTGACGAGTTGCTAATGTAATCAAATTCAACCAAGAAATTATTCTATGTTTGGCATATTGATATCAACAAGTTGTGAATTTCTTTTCAATTTATTTCATTTTGCTGTTGGTTACATTGCAGATTCTAAAGGTAATGTTCATCCTGAGATCATTAATCAACAGGGAAATCCCAAATACAAATACTTCTACACATCCGCTGACCAAGGTGAGTGAGAAGCCAGTATTGAATTATTTCGTTGAGTTGCTTCTTTCTTCAGCCCTCTCGTCTTTGATCTTTGTAGTTGTTCGCTTTATTGAACTTGCATTCAAGATTGAAAAGTATACCTGGCTGCTTGCTTTAGATGACCATTTGTTGGAGGATAGAGTGAATATAAATAAAGACTTGATGTAGATGCTTTGTCTCATTCAGATCTGGCCGATCAAATAAATACTTATTTATTGTTGGGTCATCTTTAATCTCAGAGTTAAACCTGAGCCATTTTGAACATTCTCTTTACCTTAATTTAATGTTTTTTGTGTACGGCGTGTTTAAAACGATGTAAATCCTTGAATCTATCAGTCAACGCCTGTATACGTCATTTGATGCAGTGATTTTCTGGAATGAAACTATATGATTCGTGAAGTCTTAACAAAATAAGTGCTTGCAGGTAGCTTGAGTGTTTCTCTTTTTGGTAATATGGGTCCAGAAAGAAAAGTACTCTAGTTGTAATGCCATTGGCCAGCTAGAGATTTGTACATTCTTGAGTGCTGCTCTGTGATTGTTTTGGATGAGTTATAATTCAATCAAAAGAAACACAAACTGGACAGGTTTATTCAATTGTCCAAACAAAATTCAGCACTGATTTGCATTATGTTCTATGGGTTCCAGGCTGAATCGTGTAACCCAAAAGGAGTTGCTGAAAACTTTTCTAATGGAAAGGAGCAAAAATCAGTTTGCCGTTCACATCCCACAATGTCACTTCCAAATCAAAAGCGGAACTGACCTGCATATGTCACCGATGAATTATCTCATTGTATCAACTGCTGTGATTACTTGTATTCTCTTGAATCAGTTGACATATCTCGGCTTATGTCATGGTGTGGTTAAAACACAAAGTTTGCCACAGTTTAATCAGCTGTGTCAGGTCTGACCTGGCACAAGTTTAGATGGGTAGTTCAGCAAGAAATTCTGCAGGATTCCAGCAAGGCCGGATGCCACTGTTCGATTCCATGGGGAGGCCAATAATGGAGTAAGTGTACTGATAGGTTCTTCTGGATCAGTCACCAAGTTCATCTTTGATAGTGCATCTCTGAGACTTAATGGTGTTTCATTATTTGCACACCAGCAGTTCTGATATTTATTTCAAGAATCTGTATAAACCAGTCCCATCAAAATGTATTAGGAAATCAGATATTTAAAATGTCATTCCCATCAAAATGTATATTTTTCACTGGTCTTTAAATTGAGACCTTCCAAAGTTCTTCAAACTGGGTCATTTGATGAAAGGAGAATTTTCAGAAAATGTATATGGCTCTCATTTGGGTTAGCGATAAAAGTAATATGTTCTTGGATTTTATTACTTGCGGTAATGTTTTTTTTTAATCTGGTCTTTCACCAACTTCTTTAAAACACATGCATTTTGTCGCCATTTAGTGGCGTCTGCTATGAAGGAAGCCCAGGATAAGCTGACTGGAGATGTGGCGACAGAACATCGACATACAGATGAATTTTGAGTTGACCAGCCACTGGCATCTGTACATTGTTGGACAAAGGGGGAATGTTAAACTTATCCAACATTTGCTGATTTATTATTGTGATATTATTTGAAGATTTTTTTACTTGCTGATCTTTAGAACCAGAGTAAATCTAGAGGATTTTCTTGAATTTTTACATCTTTGTGCAGATCTTGAGTTTCTAAAAAATACTGTTAAAGGGATGGCATTAATATTAATATGAGTGGATTAATACCCATATTCTGATTGTATTCTAATGTAATTCTAAATAATATTACAGAAATATAATTTTTTCGTAGGTCAAGAAAAATTGATGTCTAAAACTCATTGTTTAGTGCAATAACTCTGCTGTTGTAATATTTGTTATAACATTATGTTTTTTCCATGGATTGACAATGCCTTCCACCTTACTAGAGGTAAATCCTTGGCAAATATTACCAGCACAATTCTTTCACTAATCTGGTGAACTTTTAGATTCTTTTCTGAAGCTACATATTCTGAAGTATAAAGTATTTCCTATGACTTTGCTAAAACTCAGTAAATGATAATTTGAGCTGTATATAGTGGGTGTATTAGAGTATAATTCTGAATAATGTGTTTTGAAACAAAGATTAGGGTTTAAGAAAATTGAAGATATGATTTTCAATTCCTGAATTCAGTTCTTGTATTGCTGTAGTTCTTGGACTTTAGCCATGCTGTTCTAACTTTAAAAATACTTAATGCATTTGTCTTAAACCCCAACCTCTGTTTAGCTTTGGTTCCAAAGATAGTCTAGTTATTTGCTGAACTAGTGTGGTCTTGGAATTTGACTACGAACTGGGGATTCTGGCATTTGTAATCATGAGGATATATTTTGGTTTGGGACTCCTGCAGAAAGGAAACCTAATGTTTGGTAAACAGAGGGGAAGAGGTGGAATATGCATAACGGTTTTCTGGTGGATTTTGGATTCTGCTAGCACTGAGTGAAAGGAAAAATGAAGTCTGAGATCTTATGGGGAAATTAGACTTGGAGGGGGGGGTGGGTTAGAGAATAGACGGACGGATTGTAATTTATAATTTTCCATTTTATCAAATGGGCCTGATCCACTGATAAAATATTGTACTGGATCATGTTACATTATAGCATATATATTTTGTGAGGATCATGTGGAATTATTCTTGACAACTTGGAGACCTCCCAATATAAGTATATTTCTGAATTAAAAAGATTTTGTGATTTCTAATGACATGGCAGTCCTAAATGTCCAAGGAGCTCTATAAAAGTAACTAGTTTTAATGTAGCTCCACCTATCTGGAAGTGGATCAAAAGTATCTGAGTATCATTTAAGGCTACTTATTTTGCATAGCTTTAGCTAGTCAAAGTTTGATCCTAGGACTGATCCTGAGTGCCAAGAAATTGGTTAAGAAAAAGTATTTCCAATATTTTATCAGTTTAGTAGAGTCCACATGGGGCCATGTCAGAATATTGTTTTTCTATATTTCCTCATGTACATCCTATTTCCTAACAGCAAAGCATGTAATGTGGAACACATGTGACATGGTCTATCATGAAAACTGCAAGAATGAAGGTCTAATCAAAGAGCCAATGTAATATCTGAACTGTTTTAAACTATTTAATATCCGGTCTTGTCTTAAAACCAAATCAGATGGTCTTGTAACACTAAGCTTTTTCTGTATGAAGGGATTTCTTGACGATATAATGGTGCAGTGTAAATATATTTGTATTTTCTCATTTTTTATACATCTTTTGGAATGCAAAATATAAATCTGAAAGAAGTTGTTTGCTATATATCTATCTTCATAAACTAGAACAGTATACTGTAGGAACAGGGCCTTTGGCCCTCAAAGTCTGTCCCAACTGCAATACCAAATTAAACCAACCCCATCTGCCTGCACATGGTCCATATTCCTCTATACCCTGCCTGCTCATGTGCATGTCTAAATGCCTTATAAATGCTTCGAGTTTGGAATGATTTGTTTCCAAACAACTTGACTCAGTCACTTGGATTAGAGGGCACATGCTTAAGATGAAAGGGGGGACATTTAAACGCGACCTGAAGAGCAACATTTTCTCACAAAGGATGGTGTATGCATGGATTGAGCTGCCAGAGGAAGTGTAAAGGTGGGTACATTTAAGAGTCAGTTGGACAAATACCGGGATTGGAGAGTTTGGGAGGGATATGGGCCTGCCGCAGGCAAGTGGAACACCCTCCGTTAGACAACCTGTTGCTGTGCTGTGTAGCTCAATTGTGCAGATTTTGAATTCATCTATCGTAAGGTATTGCTGCACATTATGAAATAATAGCTATTTAAGTTTAATTGAATAGTATTGGAATTTAGAATTCAAACAAAACTAATTATTTGTCTTCTAGTTTAGGATTATTTTCAATAAAACGTTACTGATCCACTATGACCATGGTTGCTAAAATAAAGCATAATTAAGGAATATAAAGGTGCAGACTATTTTCGAAATGGGGAGAGAATCCAGAAACCAAAGGGACTTGGGAGTAATAGTGCAGGATTCCCAAAAAGTTAATCTGCAAGTCGAATCGGTAGTAAAGAAAGCAAACGTAATGCTAGCATTTATTTTGAGAGGGCTTGTATACAAAAACAGGAATGTAATGCTGAGGCTCTAAGGCAATAGTCAGGCCGCATTTGGAATATTGCGTGCAATTTTGGGCACCGTATCTGAGGAAGGATGTGCTGGCTCTGGAGAGGGTCCACCGGAGGTTTACAAGAATGATCCCAGGAATGAGTTGGTTAACATATGATGAGCATTTGACGGCACTGGGCCTGTACTTGCTGGAGTTTAGAAGGATGAGTGGGCACCTCATTGAAACGTACAGAATAGTGAAAGGCTTGGATAGAGTGAATGTGGAGAGGATGTTTCCACTAATTGGAGAATCTAAGACTAGAGGTCATTGCCTCAGAATTAAAGGACATTCTTTTAGGTAGGAGATGAGGAATTTCTTTAGTCCGAGGGTGGCGAGTCTGTGCAATATTTTGACAAAGAAGGCTGAGGAGGCCAAGTCTGGGTATTTTTACGGCAGAGATGGATAGATTCTTGATTAGTAGAATTGCCACGTTATGGGGAGAAGGCAGGAGAATGGGGTTAGGAGGGAGAGATAGATCAGACACGATTGTATGGCAGAGTAGACTTGAGCCGAATGGCCTAATTCTGCTCCTATGACTTATGATCATGATATCACCGGATATTACCCCTCAAAGTAGGGATGATATCCAACAATTTATTTTAACTTTCTCTAGTCTCTAGCAATTGATGGATTGCATAAAGGAATCTGCTGTGTTTAAAATTAGACAATAGGTGCAGGAGTAGGTCATTCAGCCCTTCGAGCCAGCACTTTCTTCATTTGGCTTTACCAAGATAACTTTATTATACTTTAAGAGAACATGAGAAATATGAGCATAGGTTGATCATTTTCCATCCAATTTGATCACAGCCGATCTCATTTCCTGCCTGCTTCCCCATAAACCTGGATTCCTCTTTAGTGCCAACACGTAAACAGTTATCTTACAATTTTTACTTTATTTACCTTTAGAACTGTAACTCTTTTGCACAAACCCAAAGGTGCTGTCGGCTCTCCAGTATCTCACTCGGAATTCACATCAGGAATAGTGAATAAGTCTAGGCTGCTTTTGGAGAGCATCTCAATTGTTCCTGGTCCCAATAAATACCTCTAATTTCCCTCTCCCCTGATTCAGTCCAAGGAAGGGTCTTGACACGAAACGTCGCCTATTACTTTTCTCCAGAGGTGCTGTCTGATCTGCTGAGTTACTCCAGCATTTTGTGTTTATCTTCCCAATAAATACCCTATTGTTTGCAAATCCTAATATAAATTTTCCATCTGCCCTGATTATTATATAGACTTGTTTTCATGCTGCAAAGGGTTATTGAGTTTACATTTTCATTCCTTGACTTAGCTGGGCGAGAGTGATTCTATATTACTTTTGTTATCCCTTGTTTCACAGTTGTGAAGGAATATTACAGAATTAACATTAGCGGAGGCACTTTTTCAAAATGGTAAGCTGCCATCTTGTGGCATACTGTGCTGGAATAATTGATTTGCAGATTTTCATTAAAATTTACTTATCTGGATAAAAGTCTATCTTTGAGTAAGTTATAGGGGGAGGAGGTTGCAAATGATGGATATCTGGGTAGTAAAGATTGATGATAAAATAGTATATTCTATATGGTGTTATTATTGTCTTCCTGGCACTTGTTTACTGTACAGCTCAGGGAATTTGGGTATGTGTAATAGATTACTAAACAGTGATCTGTCACGTGAATAAGGAGGATCTTTTTAAGGTGGTTTTTGTATCAAACGCCTTGTATTGCATGGACTTCCCACTTCACTGGTTACCAAGACGAATTAAATGTTTGGAGTTAAAATAATAAAATGTTACAACAGATTGTCTTACAAAATTCTTTAATTGAACATTTTTTTATTTTTTCAGAGGTACTAAGTTGCATTCAGGTAAAATGTGTGGAACAATACAAAAGGGTGTCATTTGAAAGATTCAATGTATAATGGCATTAGAAAAGTCAAAGCAGGAAATGTAAATAACTTTGATTAAGATGTGACTGCAGTAAATGGACCATAAATTGTACGCAATTGTCATTTTCTTGATTAAAGATGAGTTGTAATGCGATTAGTGGCGTGTACCAGTCCGAGAACAGGTTGCCTTCATTTGGTTTATTCCATTGCTAAAGTAAATTTAAGGAGTGACATAATAAAGGTGTATTTATTTATTCATTGTTCAGAATCTGGGTGTGGCAGACAGTCGGCTTTCTCGCCCATCCTCCGATGCTTTTGAGCTGAGTAGCTATTTGTTTTGGTATTTAAGAGTCAGCCACATTAGTGAGTCACCTGTTGACTCGACTGTATTAGGGTGGCTGATTAGCAGTCCTTAAAGCCATTTGGAAACCGCACGAGTTTTCGTAATAATCTGGTGTTTCTGTGGTCAGCGGTAGGTCTTGCTCTTTAAAAGTCAACAATTTGTTTTGGTTGCAACATCAGTGGGATTTGAATCAGGTCTTTAGATTTGACAAGGTAAATGCAGAAAAAAACATTTTCTCCGATTGAAGCAAAAATACTACAGGTGTGAGAAATCTGAAAGGAGAACATAAAAATGGCGACAACACTCGGAGGAGTGATTGACCTGAAATATTTTCTCATTTTAAATAATGTTTTAAAGTTTAAAATTAAAATTGAGGGTTTACTTTTGATGGGGACGCACTGCCTTCGTTAAAGATAGTAGAAATTGAAAACTTTCTGCCATGGCAAAGTGGAAAGTAGGATAATTAAATTTCAAAACTAAGAACATCAAATTTGAGACTCATGCGGGTAACAGAGAGTGACCCGTTGCAATGTTTGATTCCAAGACGTCTTTAATCATGAATATAAAAGCCGACTATCATGGACACGATGCAGATCAAAGTTTATCAGTTCAACGCTTTAAAGTGTAGGTTGGTAAGGTTAATGCTAGTAACCTGACGTTCTTTGCGTGCTTAAAATTAAAAAAAAACATGCACGCTGTCGTCAAGGGCGGGGATACGTTTCTCTTCCCCGCCTGACGTCCTTCATCTCATCTGCCCAAGCAGAGCAACGAGATTCCTGGATCTTGTTGGAATACTCTCACTAACTGAAAGGTGCAACGACTCTTCTCACCGTCTACTTGAAAGGTTTATAGCTGAACTTAACCACTGTGGAATCGACCTGGTAGTTTCATGTACGTGGCCGTCAAACCTTGAATAAAAATTACTTTTGCCATATTTTGACGTATCCGGTTTTATCCAGCTATTTTAGAAAAACCGAGCAGGTCAGCGCATTAGGTGAGTGTCTCAGTTATTCTCACACCTTTGGAAAGGGCATGTTTAATTTTCCACCTGTTCGGCTAAGTCGTGCACCACTATAGTTTGTGTGTCTAATTTCCCACGCAGCTGATCTTGCCTTTGTTTTATCTTTTCGGATTGCGAAGTATTTTGTTTTGAACAGCTGACCTCTTATGCTAATTGTTATTTTTCCATGTTATCTCGAGAGTCATTTTCAGAGCGGTCTTGCGTTGTACATCAGGATCGCGGCGAATTTTTGCGATCGGTCTCCTCCACATGTTCAGCGGCAGCTCGCGTCGTGCATGCACACGAATCGCCAATTGGATTACAAAACATTTTATTTTGGTTTGAGATACTTTCCGGAGTAAACAACATGTTTTTTTTTTTTACAAGGCGACAGTTTAAATTGGTTTAAATGGTCAAGTAAGATGATTTATCATAATTGCATTGAACACGCTGTGAACACGCCCGAAACGTTGCCTATTTCCTTCGCTCCATAGATGTTGCTGCACCCGCTGAGTTTCTCCAGCTTTTTTGTGTACCGTGGAAAAACACCTGTTTTTTGAGTAAAAAAAGCTCACGCGGTGCAATCTGGTGTTACATCGTTTACTTACTCGCTAAACATTAACAGTTTTGCAAGTAGATTTGCAGTAACTGACCTATATTTGCCATTGGGCAGAAAAAAATCGTCCCATCCAATCCCTAAAGGTACTTAACATCAATCAGTCTTATGCCTTTGTCATGTCATTTAGTAGACTTAGCGGTAGTGACTGCGATGATGACTATTGGAAAATTATTCGTGTGCGCGGGTACTTTCAGCTTTGTGCACCATGTGACGGACAAGTCTTGAGGGATTTAGAATAGTAGTGAATTGGGACAAATATATATTTTTAAACAGTTTATTTTGAAAGAAACGTTTTTGGAGGTATACAAAATACTGTCTTTTTTCTACTGCAAGAATTGCAGATCGAGTCTACTGTAAGAACTGCAAGTCGCGGCTTTTCCTATTCCTGGAATAGGAAAAGCCGCTACTTTTTCAGTCACTCTCTTGCTCCTCACAGAAGTACGTGTTGATTTGTGGGGCTGGTAGATATTTTTAGTTCAGAAATATCCCTTTTAAAACCTGAGGATATAAAATCTCGCTGCCTAGTAGTAGTAAGTTTAGAAGGTAACCTAAATAATAGGAAAACGCATATTTTCAAAATAGACAGATTTTTTAATTAAAAAAAAAAGATAAACATTGTTTTCCAATTAACGATCTTTGATCCTTTAAGATTTAATTTCCCCATTGTTGATTGCTGTTTCAGAAAATTCACGGTTTCTTTTTCTTGTTTTTGATATTCAACATGGTTGAGGCAGAAATAGTAATAAAAATTCTATTATGCAGATTGATAGAGAAGAAAGAGGATAAAGTACTGTGAAGCGAGAGGGTGATTATGATTAGAAATATTTTCTGTATGATTGTCACGAACAGATATGGACTGGTCAAACCTCTATGTATTTCAACTACTTGGAACCATGTAAATGCCACTTGGCTCCTCAAGCTTGCTTTATTTAAGATAATGTATTGTTACCTTATTGTAACCACAAATCTGCTTTCCAGATTACCCCAATAAACTTTTGCCCTTGTGCCCTAAAAATATCTAATGACTCTACTTCTGTTCCCCTTTGAGGAAAAGACTTTCAAAGTTCAAACTTGCCTACACCCAAGAAAATATATTTTGCATTGTCTCAGTCTTAAAAATAGTTAACATAGTGACCACCCCCACAATTGTAGAATGTCCCCCAAAGGGATACATCTTTTTCCACATCTGCTCCATCAAGACCCATCAGGAAATTGTTTGCTTCAATTTTCCCTTCTCACTCTTGTATCCAGTGGATACAATCATGGCATGTCCAACCTTAATAAAAAGGCATACTTCCCATTACAGGCTTGTTAACCTTAACTGAACTGTTACCAACCTATTTGTACACTTGAATAAAGAGACTAACACTGTTCATGATACTCCTGATATACTGTCGTCTCACTAATGCAACATAAACATAAAACTCATGATTTCTGTTAATTTCTCCATGCAATGAATGAGAACATTATACCTGCCTTTTGCAAATCATGCATAAGGACAGCCCCATGCTTTTGCATCCAAGAGCTTGCAATGTCTCGCTACTTGTATAACATGCTTGTTTGCTATATTTGTCTTGCTAAAATGGACATTTTATATGAACATTTTCATATTTTCCGATTATACTTCATTCATCAGATCTTTGCCCATTGACATGTCTTGTCCTTTTGTCGCTTCAATGTCTAGATTAAATTCTAAGAGACTGGCATTAGTGAACTGGTTGCTGGAATTTATGTCATTAAATTCTGTATCTCATATTTTAACAGTAAATCCACAGACCTGTATTCTGCGTTTGAATGTGAATTAATCCACAGGGATATTTGATTTGGGGGATATATGAAGCAGAAGCAATTTTCTGAAATCTGGGCCAAATTAAATCATGTATAGTAAGTGTGGAATGACTCGTCAGGCATTTCTGATTTTCATTTAAAGTGGAGGTAAGAAATCTCAGATTGTAAAATGGTGAATAGTGCTGGATAATAGTATTACAATTAAAAAAAATTACAATTAAATGTACTGGAAAATATCAAAGAGACTGGCGTGAATTGATTTATCTCGCCAACCTGAAGAAAACTTTTGAAGCAATGGTCAGCTGTTGTATCAGAATGATTTAGGAATTTATTGATGGAAAACAATTTGAAAGTAGAGAAAGTTTAAGTTTTTTGTGTAGCAAGGAACTGCAGTTGCTGGTTTAAACTGAAGGTAGACACAAAATGCTGGAGTAACCCAGCGGGACAGGCAGCATCTCTGGAGAGAAGGAATGGGTGACATCTCGTTTTTTTTCATTGGACTTTGCTGGATATACAGGAATTCTCCCTTTAATTCTCCCTTCTTTCACCTAAGGAAGCTGGCGAAGGTGAAGCCCATTCTCGAGCGGCAGCATTTTGAGACAGTAATCCATGACTTTATTACATCCAGGCTGGATTACTGTAACGCGCTCTATTTTGGTGTTGCTCGTTCTTCATGGAAAACAATTTCAGAATGCTGTGCTCGCCTTTTAACAGGGAGAGAAAGTTCGCCAAGTTTTTTGGTAGGTGCACTTTCGGGTTCATTTTAAGTTACTGTTATTTGTTTTTAAAGTCTGAATGGTTTACCTCTCTGAGCTGCTCCAACACTCCTGAAGGTCAGCTGGTCAGACTCCAAAGGTCTATGCTCAGGGGGTAGAGCCTTCTCTGCGGGCACAGGCCGCTGCAGCAGGCCCCCTCACTGTCCATCTTCAAATCCAGTGTTAAAACGCATTTGTACGCCCTGGCTTTTGACCATGCCTGAGGCTTTGCTTCTGTTCGTGGTGTTTTTGATGTTTCTTTATTTTACATGTCTTTTCCTACTATTTCTTTTGATTGTTATTTTTGGTGTGTATTAACTTTTTTGTCAATGATTAGTGATGTACAGCACTTTGTTGCAGCTATGTTTGTTTTTTAAAGTGCTCTATAAATAAAATTATTATTATTATTAAATTATTATTATGAAATGGGGGGTTTCTAACAAGAAAACCCATGTCAATTTAGCTTCCTCTTAAGAACTATTCTAAAGCAAAGAGTTTCTAATTGAAATTATTGACATAAATACATTTTAACCCGGTAAATTTACAATCATTGTATGATAATTGTTGTGTGGGTGCTAGGCTGGGTTTTTTGATCTTGTACAAAATGATGGCATCATCTTGGCTCAATATTGCTCTCGAAATTTAATGAACTCTGTGGTGTGATCTCTGGATGTTGGTTGCTGCAAAGCTTCAATTTAAGGGATTTCTGATGTACTGCAACAATGATATCAAACTGTTCAAGGATCATGAAAGAATTTTCAGACGGCAAGCTTGGAAGAAAAAAAATCAAACTTAAAAAGAGACTTAGTTGCAACCAAATATACTTTTTCTGTTTGGTCAGATTTTTTTTTTAAAAGGGGGTTTTAGGCAATTGGAGTAGTGACTGAACTATATGGCTGGTTTCAAAAGATAATTAAGAGTGGATCACTTTGGAATTAACCTCGTTTCTGGATCACCTATCCAGGTCTGAGACTTAGACGCTTGTTCTGTAATTTTAAGATTCCAGGGTCGCGCCCCCTGGTTAGAGACCGACTTCGGGAGCTCCAAGCCGCAGGAGCTTTGTTCGCCCCGACGCGGGAGCTTCGATCGTCCCACTGTGAGGGCTTCGACCGTCGGCTGTGGAAGCTTCGATTGCCCCGAGAATAAAAAGTGAAGAAGATTACACTTTATTGCTTCCATCACAGTGAGGAGTGTGGGGAATCCGCTGTGGTGGATGTCTATGTTAAATTTTATGTAGTTGTGTGTCTTGTTGCTTATTTTAGTATGGCTGTATGGTAATTCGAATATCACTGTACCTTAATTGGTACATGTGACAATAAAAAAAACATTGAAATCTTTGAAAATGAACTACTGTATTGTTATCAGTTTGCTGAGCAGTAATTAAAGCATCATTAAGTATTTCATATTCCTGCAACAAATTGCAGGGTTTTTTTTTGAAGTTACTTAATGACAAGATAAATATGTTTTAATTTGCCTGACAGCACAGACTCTTTATAAGTACTGAAATGCAGTTAGCAAATGTGGAATTTGTATGTCAACTTACACATGCTCAGATATCTCATTGTCAGTTTGCGACATGAAGATGACAAGTAAAGATTTGGTGCAATGTGGGGGAACATGTTTAATCAGAATTAACAGGACTGAAACAAGCATTTTCCACTGATCCTGTTGCATGAAGATTCCAGCCCAGGGACCATGTTGGGCCTGAAATCGAGATCTAGATCCAGATACTGGGGATAAAGATACAGATTCATCAACATAAAACAATGTTGATGGGTGAAAACCAATTATTGCTCTGTAATACTGGGGTTCAATACTGGTGGTCACCAATTGCTATAAAACAGGTACAGTATTGGTAACACATCTGCAAGATGGAAAGAAGTACTGGAGATTTGTTGAATGAAGCTGCTAGGGGCATTGAGGAGGCAACAGTACGGTGGGAAGGGGGCAATGGACAAAGCCAGATAGAATTGATGGCCCAGCAAGAATTGTGGCATGGAACGTTTAAATTTGATTAAAAGTATCAATAGCTACATTTAAAATAAAACCTGCCTTAAGTAGATTGGATTATGAGTGTAGCAAATAGTTGTGCACAACTTCTGCATCACATTTGAGCCTTTTCTCTAACATCTTCAGTTTATCAATTGCATTCAATATTTTGAAACAATCTTAAGATTTTCCATCTATGTCCATAATATCTAATCGTAGCCCCTGAATGTAGGGAAATTTCACTTTTATTGTGGAGGTTATAGCAATGGACAGTGGCTCATAAGGTTTCTTCATTAGTCTTATTCTTAATAACTCAAGTTATCGAAATTTTCTTTGTCATAGAGATTATTTTCTTTAAAAGGGGTACTTATCCTTGAACAGAGAATTGTAGATTTTATTTTTTGTCAATGTTCAAATAAGGCTTTTTGCTGTGGTAGATGTGGTCAGAATTACTAAAAACTAGATAATTTCTCATTTTAGCTCATGAAATTAAGCACAGTAAAAGACCCTAAACGTCGAGATGAAAATGAATAGTAAGCCTAATTTTAAAGTAGCAACCATACCCAAAGTTGTTAATACCTTTCCCTGACAGACAAGTCCACCAGGTCAATGAATGCATTTCAGTCCAGTTGACACTACAAAGTTAATGTCTACTTGAACGAATGGCAGGATTTGGATTTGTAACTCATAGGACCCAAGAGAGATGTTTCTGATCTTTTCACCATTGGATTTGATAAAGGGAAGACCTGTTTGTTAAATGTCAAAATACATTTTAAATGGCTAAAAACTGAATAAATGAAAAGGTATATTAGAGAATTTGGATTTTATTTTATGAGATTATCATACTGAAGGGTGACAAAACAATGCTAAATAGGTAGACGCAAAATGCTGGAGTAACTTAGCGGGACAGGCAGCATCTCCGGAGAGAAGCGATGGGAGACGTTTCGGGTCGAGACCCTTCTTCAGACTGATGTCAGGGGAGGGGGCGGGACAAAGATACATTGTAGTCGAAGACAGTAAGACTAGTGGGAGAAATGGGAAGGGGATGGAGAGAGAAAGCAACAGCTATCTGAAGTTAGAGAAGTCAATGTTCATACCGCTGGGGTGTAAACTACCCAAGCGAAATATGAGGTGCTGTTCGTCCAATTTGCGCTGGACCTCACTCTGACAATGGAGGAGGCCCAGGATAGAAAGATCAGATTTGGAATGGGAGGGGGAGTTGAAGTGCTGAGCCACCGGGAGATCAGGTAGGTTAAGACAGACTGAGCAGGGGTGTTCAGTGAAACGATCACCAAGCCGATGTAGAGAAGTTGACACCTGGAACAGCGGATACAGTAGATGAGGTTGGATGCAAGTGAACCTCTGCGTTGCCTAGAAAGAGTGTTTGGGTCCTTGGATGGAGTCGAGGGGGGAGATAAAGGGACAGGTGTTGCATCTCCTGCTGTTGCAGGGGAAAATACCTGGGGAGGGGGTGGTTTGGGAGGGAAGAGCCGAGTTGACCAGGGAGTTTCAGAGGGAACGGTCTCTGCGGAAAGCAGAAAGGGGTGGAGATGGGAAGATGTGGCGAGTAGTGGGATCCCGTTGGAGGTGGTGAAAATGTTGGAGGATTATATACTGTATGCAACGGCTGGTGAGGTGGAAGGTGAGGACAAGGGGGACTATGTCCTTGTTACGAATGGGGGATGGGGAGCAGAGCTGTGGGATATTGAGGAGAGCCTCATCTATAATGGAAGAGGGGAACCCCCGTATCCTAAAGAATGAGGACATCTCTGATGCGCTGGTATGGAACACCTCACCCTGGGCGCAGATGCAGTGGAGATGGAGGAATTGGGAGTAGGGGATAGAGTCTTTACAAGAAGCAGAGTGGGAAGAAGTACAGTCAAGATAGCTATGGGAGTCAGTAGGTTTGTAGCAGATGTCAGTCAACAGTTTGTTTCCTGTGATGGAGACGGTGAGATCTGGAAACAGTAGGGAGATGGTCCAAGTGAATTTGAGTGCAGGATGGAAATTAGTGGTGAAGTTGATGGTCAGTGAGTTCTGCATGGGTGCAGGAGGTAGCACCAAAGCAGTCATCAATGTAGCGGAGGTAGAGTTTGGGGATTGGGCCAGTGTACGCCTGGAACAGGGATTGTTCGACGTACCCTACAAAGAGGCAGGCATAGCTCGGGCCCATGCGAGTGCCTATAGCTACACCTTGGATTTGGAAGAAGTGGGAGAAGTCGAAGGAGTACATAAAATTTTTTAGTGGTTATGAGTTGGTTGATGAGAAGAAAATGTACACTGGTTTCACCAGAGAACATTTGGAACTGGAGTACCCTGGAGATCTTCTTTCATATGGCGTGCACAGCCTAAAGTTGTAGGACAACTTGTTCTAATTGATCTTCTTTGATTGTGCATGTTGGGTTGATTGCATTCATCGAAACAGGGTGGACCAAGTGAAGGTTTCAATCTCGCCCCACTCTGGAGATGGTTGTTGGACCATTTTTATTTGTTTTATGTACATGTTGTATTTGGGAAGCAAAATTTATTGATTATCTGAAAATGATATTTTGAACACATGGATGAGGTTTTAAAAACGTTGAGGTGAACAAAAGAGGGATACATTTCTCACTCTCAAAATATTACAACTTTCACAGGAAATAACAGAAAATAATTGAATCGTTAATCAAGCCACCTAATAATAATTACACCAACTGTAGTTTAGTCGGCTACGAGTTAACTAACTGAAAGACATCTTTCTTCAAGGTCCTAAATAGTGGCACAGTGGTGCAGGTAGTGGAGCTGCTACCACACAGTTCCAGTGACCCAGGTTTAGTCATGACCTCCAGTGCTGTCTGTGTGGAGTTTGCACGTTTTCCTTGTGACTGTGTACATTTTCTCTGATTTCTTCCCTCATTCCAAAAGTGGGGACTTAAGGGCCTGTCCCACGAGGCAAACGCGACCAAACCGGAAGCAGGGGCCGTGCGGAGGTCGAGTGATCCCCGTACAGGGCTGGTCCCACCAGCATGCGCCTGCATGCGGCGAGCGCGACCAAACCGGAAGCAGGGGCCGCGCGGAGGTTGAGTGTGTGACGTGAAGTTCGAGCGAAGTCTGCGGGAAGTTTGCGCGTGACGTACGGCGTCAAGACGCTGCGTACTGCGTCGAGATACTGTGCACGCCCGTCGAGGCGGTGTGTATGGCATCGAGGTGGCTGCGGGCCGGCAGGCCGTTGCCGCGTGGAATTTTTGAACACAGTCAGTTTTTCGGAGCCCTGCGCGATGTCTGGACCAGCTCCGCACAACTCCATACGGCTCCGGCGATCGATGTGGGACCGGCCCTGCGAGGCCGTACGCCTCAAGCGACCACGTTAGGTCGCGCTTAACGCATGGAGTCGCATGCTCGTGGGACAGGCCCTTAAGCACGAATGTTTGGGTCGGAGTGGGGGGGGGGGGGGGGGGGGGGGGGGAGGGGGAATAAACTGTAACACTGTGCCTGATAGTTTGCATAGACTACGAGCAGACCAGCTTGTTTCCATGCTCTATTTCACTGAATCCAAAAAGTTGGTATTTTTAAATAAATTAAGTGAAATTACTTCCCACACGCAACTTGTTGGAGGTCTCGGGAAAATATAAAAACTTACAATTTTTAAAAAATGGTTTCAACTATATTTGAAAGATGAAATTCTTGACGGAGCTCCAGGGAAGGTGATTAATTTAATTTATCATTGATTACATTTAATTACTGTTATTTAATATGCTAAGAATATATAATTTACATATATATATATATATTTATATATATGATTGGAAACATTGACACTGAAAATCATCCTCAATATTTTAATGATCATCCCTTCTCTTTAAAGTTCATTCTGAGTTCCCTGATAGCTCAGATCATTACCTTCTGTGCACTCTGACACTCACCTGCCCAGTGTTGATTGAAATCCAGCTCACGAAATTAAATTGAATCAAAGTTGTAAACAATTTTATTAGAATCCCCAGTTGCCCAGCATAAGCACAAAACATCCAATAGGCTGCTCTTGTTTAGGGCTGAGGTACCTAATAGGCTAAAATGAACTTGGCTTTCAATGTAAACAGAAGTACCGACTGAAATGATAAATATTATCACTGCGCCAGCAACACAATTATATTTAATCAGCTACATATGTATTCCTTGCAGTAGACATCCTGTAACTTAACCAAATCCATTGAGCAAAGCCTTTTAAAAATGGCACAGTACAACACATCTTGACATTTGAGAAACCCTTGCACATATCAACACATTTTCCCACTTGCTGATTCTCTAACATGTTTATAGAAGCATTTGGATTAAGGGCCTATCAGCACCTTTACACTTTAAAAGCAATCCACAAATGAAATTGTGAGCATGCCTACTAGGTTTTGTTCCCAATTACTTGTGTGCACATCCCAATAATTCCATTACTTGCCATGATTTCAACATAAAAGAGAAATAATAGAGGGGAAAGGCACTAAAGGCTAGAACAACACCAGTAGTATTGTTCATTGCCAAATGCCAAGTAATTTTGAGATGTAGTCACCGTTGTAATTTTGTCCAACTTCAAAAAAATCTTTTGGTTATGCACTTTTTTTATTAGTAGGACAAGGTTTTGGGGACCTAGGATGACAAGAAATGTTACAAATTTCATCAAAAAGAAACCGATCATGTCTGTTTTGAAAGCTGAAATCGGACAGGGCCCTTGAAGAATATATAGGAAGCAGGAAAGAACGGAGAGAATCAGTAGCACTAAAAATGTCCATAAACTGACATTAGTGTTTAGGATTAAGGAAAATCTCAAGGCATTTTATGCATGAATTAAAATGAGGAAGTGGGAGGGTGAGGTTCTAAATGAGAAGGACATGGTGAATAATGAATTCTTGGGCATCTTGATATCAAGAAGGAGGAAACGTTTGGTCACTTGAAGAACATTAAGGTGGATAAATCCCCAGGCTCCAATAGGATCTATCCTAGGTTATTAAGAGTGACATGAGGAGGAATTGCTTGAGCCTTGACAGAGGTCTTTGTATCCACTTTTAGCCACAGGCTAGGTGACAAAGGACTGGAGCATAGCCAGTATTATTTCTTTGCTAAAAAAAAGGCAATAGGAATAATCCAGGAAATTATAGGCGGGTGAGCTTTGCATCAGTGGCAGGGAAATTATTCTTGAGTGTAAGATCTACTTGCAGCTAGAAAAGCAGAGACAACACAGATAGTCAGCATTGCTTTCTGTGTTGCTTTTGAACTGTTATATTTGATTTTAAATTGGCTTGCCCATATAAGACAGAATAGTCATGGATGAGTATTCTTCTGACTGATGGTCTCTGACCAATGTTGTTCTGCAGGGATCAATGCTGGGACTTTGATTTGCGATTTTATATATGTATTAGACCAAGTGCAGACCCGCTGGGTCTGTTCCCCCAACGCGTGGTTGGGGGGAGGGCGAGTGCTGCGGCTTCACACGCACACTAATCACCCCCCACACACATCACCCCCCACACACATCACCCCCCCACCCACACACACCACACACACACACACACACACACACACACACACACACAGGGGTAGAGGTGAGACGGGGTGGGGAGAGGGGGTTGAAGGAGGGGAGGGGGTTGGTAGAGGATGGGAGGGGAGAGGTGAGAGGAAGGGGGGGAGAGAGGGGCAAGAGAGGGGGGAGAGAGAGAGAGGGAGGGGAAAGGGTCCTGTCCATTCAACGCGCGGTTGCGGGGGAAGTTGCTCTCCCTCCCCTTTCTCCGGCATCAGATTCAGATTCAGATTCAGATTCAGATTCAATTTTAATTGTCATTGTCAGTGTACAGTATAGAGACAACGAAATGCATTTAGCATCTCCCTTGAAGAGCGACATAGCAAACGATTTGAATTTTAAAAATAAATAAATAAATAAATAAATAAATAATAATAAGTGTCCGGGGGGGGGGGGGGGGGGGGGTGGTGGTGATTGGCAGTCACCGAGGTACGTTGCTGTTCCTCGACCTGCTGGTTCGGCAACGGAGAGACCTGTAGCGCCTCCCGGATGGTAGGAGGGTAAACAGTCCATGGTTGGGGTGAGAGCAGTCCTTGGCGATGCTGAGCGCCCTCCGCAGACAGCGCTTGCTTTGGACAGACTCAATGGAGGGGAGCGTGGAACCGGTGATGCGTTGGGCAATTTTCACCACCCTCTGCAATGCCTTCCGGTCGGAGACGGAGCAGTTGCATTACAATACTGTGATGCAGTTGGTAAGGATGCTCTCGATGGTGCAGCGGTAGAAGTTCACCAGGATCTGAGGAGACAGATGGACCTTCTTCAGTCTCCTCAGGAAGAAGAGACGCTGATGAGCCTTCTTGATCAGAGTAGAGGTATTGTGGGTCCAAGAGAGGTCATCGGAGATGTTGACTCCCAGGAACCTGAAGCTAGAAACACGTTCCACCTCCGTCCCGTTAATGTGGATGGGGGTGTGCGTGCCGCCTCTGGACTTCCTGAAGTCTACAATGAGCTCCTTGGTCTTCTTGGAGTTAAGGGCCAGGTTGTTGTCAGCGCACCATGCTGCTAAGTGCTGGACCTCCTCCCTGTAGGCCAGCTCATCGTTGTTGCTGATGAGGCCAATCACCGTTGTATCATCTGTATACTTGATGATGGTGTTAGTACCATGTACAGGTGTGCAGTCATAGGTGAAGAGGGATCACACACATTAACCACCCACTCCCCACACACACACACACACACACACTAACCACCCACCCCCCACACACACACACTAACCACCACCCCCCCGCGCGCACATACACACTAACTACCCACCACACACACACACTAACCACTCCCCTTGATATTATATTAATATTATTCATTGGCTCCTTTTACCCCATCCCCACCCTATCTCGAGGGGCAAAGAGAGTGGGGCAGAGAAAGAGGGAGGGGGGGGGAGGGGTAGATGAGGGAGAGAGTTGGGCTGGAGGGAGGGGGGGAGATGGGGTGGAGAGGATGGGGGAGAGAGAGGGGGGAGAGAGAAACGGGGGTGAGTGAGTGAGGGATGGGGTGAGAGTGTGGAGGGGAAGGGGAAGGGGGAAATGAAGAGAGGGGAGGGAGGGAGGAGGGGGGGAAATTAAGAAGTTGGGGAGAGATTGGGGAAAGGGGAAAGGAAGAGATGGGGGGAGGGGGGGGGAGGGGGAGATGGGGGGAGAGTGGGGAGGGGAGGGGAGGGGAGATGGGGAGAGTGGGGAGGGGATGGAAGAGGGGATGGAAGGAGAGGGGGAGGGGAGGAGGGAGAGAGGGGAATGTGGATGGGGAGGAGAGCGGGGAGGGTGAAGGGGAGACGGGAAGGGGGTGGTAGAGGGGGAAGGGTGGGTGGGTGAGGGGGCTAGAGAGGGGTGGGGGAAGGAGAGGAGGAGAGGCGAGGGGTGGGGTAGAAGAGGGGAGAGGTGGAGTAGAAGAGGGGAGAGGTGGAGAGAGAGAGAGTGGAGGGGAGGGAGAAGGGAGAGAAAGGGGAGGGAGAGAGGAAGGGGGGAGAGAGAATGGAGGGAGAGAGGGAGGGGGAGAGATCTCCCACCCCTGTCCCATTGTGATGTCATATGTAAATGATATCCATTGTGATTGTACATCTGTGAGGTGGCACTGTGACTCTTGCAGCAATTTAATTTTTGTGGGACCACGTGAAGATTCCAATCTCCCATCCCTGACCCATTGTGATGTCATATCATATGTAAATGAGATCCATTGTGATTGGACATCTGTGAGGTGGCACTGTGATTTAAAATTTTTTGATGTTTTGTGAACAATTTTAGTCAAAATCTGGGGAAATAATTGACCAAATCTAGAGAGGAGTGGATTTCTGAAATATTTAAAAATCTCTGCGTTTATGTGTCGGGCTTTTGAGGAAATGCATTTCAAGGGCAAAATCACACACACACACACACACACACACACACACACACACACACACACACACACACACACACACACACACACACACACACACACACACACACACACACACACACACACACACACACACACACACACACACACACACACACACACACACACACACACACACACACACACACACACCACACACACTTTTAAAAGTATACTAGACCAAGTGCAGACCCATTGGGTCTGTTCCCCGAAAGTGCGGTTGAAGGGGGGGAGGGAGGTAGGAAGACAACATTATAGGTGGATAATTTGTAAGTTTGCAGATAATACAAAGAATGTCTGAGCTTGTTGATAGTGAGGAAGGTTGTCCAATGATACAGCAGGATATAGATTAATTAAAAATATGGGCAGAAAACTGGCAGATGGAGCTTAATCCTGACATCTCACTTTGGGAGGTCAAATGTAAGAGGAAAGTATAAACTAAATGGCGGAGCCCTTTTGAGCATTGATTGTTCAGAGGGATCTTGGAGGGCAAGTCCATCATTCCCAGTAGATAGGGTTCTGAAAAAGACGTATGGCATACGTGCCTTCATTGTTTGGGGCATTGACAATAAAAGTTAGAAAGTCATGTACAACTGTGTAAAATTTTAGTTCGTTCACATTGGAAGGATTGTGTACAGTTCTCATCACGGCATTACAGGAAGGATGTGGAGGTTTTGGAGAGAGTGCAGGAGGTTCACCAGGATGTGCCTGGATTGGAGAATATTATATCTATGGACAAACTTGGATTGTGTTCTCTGAAGTTTGCAGGCTGATGTGAGACCTGATGGAGGTGCATTAAATTATGAACGGTATAGATAGTCAGAGTCTTCCCCCATGTAAAAATGTCAAATACTGGAGGACATCGGTTTAGGTTACTGGAAGGTTTAAGGGAGATTTGGGGCAAGCTTTTTTTGCACAGTGTTAAGTGCCTGAAAAGCACTGCTCAGGGAGGTGGTGGAAGCAGACATGATAGCAACATTTAAGAGGCATTTATGGAGGTAATAAAGTGAGAAAAAATTGCCTTGGTGTGATGTATTTTTGTTTATTTTCATTGTCTAGCTATAATATAGTTTTCAGAATACCAGTTAAGCAGCTTTATGATATTTGCAATTTTATCTGCCTTTTTTAGATGGCATCTGCAACAGATTCAAGATACGGACAGAAGGATGCATCAGACCAGAATTTTGATTATATGTTCAAGCTTCTCATTATTGGAAACAGCAGCGTGGGAAAAACATCTTTCCTTTTCAGATATGCAGATGATACATTCACATCAGCCTTCGTCAGTACTGTTGGTATCGACTTCAAAGTGAAGACGGTTTACAGAAATGATAAAAGGGTCAAGTTGCAGATTTGGGTAGGTGGTGTTTATGTTGTATGATTTTTCCCTAACTTGATGAAACATAGAAAATGTTTAGCCCCTTCCACAGTTTACCAAGAAAGCTCCATGTGCTAATGCGACGAAGAATCATGAAAATATAATTTAAAAGATTGGTGACTCTGAATTTCAGTTTCAAAGAAGATGACAGTTTTTATGGTATTGAGAGCTGAGAAGAACAATATTTTGGCCACTGACTGCTGAGCTTGGAGAGGAGCTCCGCAGTGGAGATTTAGAGAGGAAAATGGAGACATGAGGGGTAGGGTATGGAGAAAGCAAATTGTGCACAGCAGGAATAAGAAAAGAATGCAGTAGGAGGGGAAGGTGGTCCATTTTGTGCTGATTCTGTTAGTTTTCTCATCTACATGTTGCTAACTTTTAAATGCAGTTGAGGTGGATTTCATCTGCTAGCATGTATATTTTTTACTTCCTGTTTTATGGAATAATGAAATTAAACATTATGAAGCTTCTTGTCATTCATACAAATAAAATGAATCTGCCTTTTTGATTTATAATTTGCTTTTGTTTATGCATTGAAAAGTAGGAGGAAAAGCATATTGGCACAAGTTGCATTTAAAAAACAGTAAAGTGTTGATTGCATGATGTTGCATACAGATGTATTAACGTAGAGTGTTGAACAGTACAACACAGGAACAGGCCCACATTGTCCGTGTCAAATATGATGCTAAATTAAACTAATCCGTCTGCCGGATCCATATCTTCATTTCCTGCAAATTCATACCCGCAAATTCATACCTGAAAGCCGCTTAAACACCACTATTTTCAAGAGTGTTTTATTGTCATATGTCCCAAAATGAAACAATTAATTTCTTACTTGTATCTACTACCATCACCACCTCTGGCAGCACACTGCAGGCAGCTACCACTGTTTTTTTTTTTTAAAGACCCCCATGTATCACCTTAAAATGTTCCCCTTCTGATCTAAAAACAATACCCTTTAGGTATGTGAAGAGGAAAAATTTAGTTAAGACCAAAGGAAGACACAAACTATCTCCCTGATGTACTAGTGGACAGAGGATCTAGGGTGACGAAGGAACTGAAGGAAATTCACATTAGGCAGGAAATGGTATTGGGTAAACTGATGGGACTGAAGGCTGATCCCCAGGCGCTGATGGTCTGCATCCCAGGGTACTTAAGGAAGTGGCTATAGAAATCGTGGATGCATTGGTGATCATTTTACAATTTTCTATAGATTTGGGATAAGTTCCTGTGGATTGGAGGGAAGTTAATGTTATCCCACGTTTTAAGAAAGGCGGGGGAGAGGAACCAGGTAATTATGGACCAATTAGCCTGACATCGGTGGTGGGGAAGATGCTGGAGTCAATTATAAAAGATGAAATGGCAGCACATTTAGATAGTAGTAACAGGATCGGTCCGAGTCAGCATGGATTAGATTGACTAATCTTTTGGAATTTTTTGAGGATGTAACTAGGAAAATGGACAAGGGAGAGCCAGTAGATGTAGCGTACCTGGACTTTCAGAAAGCATTTGATAAGGTCCCACATAGGAGATTAGTGGGCACAATTACAACACATGGTATTGGAGGTAGGGATTAACTAATCCCTTTCAGAATGTCAGGTTGTGACTGATGGGGTGCAGCAAGGCTCGTTGCTGGGACAACAGCTATTTACAATATACATCGATGATTTAGATGAAGGGATTCAAAGTAACATTAGCAAATTTGCAGATGACACTAAGCAGGGTGGAAGTGTGAGGAGGATGCTATGAGGATGCAGGGTGACTTGGACAGGTTGGGTGAGTGGGAAGGTGCAGTTTGATGTGGATAAATGTGAGGTTATTCACTTTGGTGGCAAAAACAGGAAGGCAGATTATTAGTCTGGAGAAGGGTTTCGGCCCGAAACGTCACCTATTTCCTTCGCTCCATTGATGCTGCTGCACCCGCTGAGTTTCTTCAGCATTTTTCTGTTCCAGGCAGATTAATATCTGAATTATGTCAAGTTGAGAAAAGGGAAAGTACAAAGAGATCTGGGGGTCCTTGTTCATCAGTCACTGAAAGTAAGCATGCAGGTATAGCAGGCAGTGAAGAAAGCTAATGGCATGTTGGCCTTCATAACAAGAGAGGTTGAGTATAGGAACAAAGAGGTCCTTCTACAGTTGTACAGGGCCCTAGTGAGACCACACCTGGAGTATTGTGTGCAGTTATGGTCTCATGAGTTTAATTCCTGGGATGGCGCGACTGTCATATGTTGATAAAATGGAGTGGCTAGGCTTGTATACTCTGGAATTTAGAAGAATGAGAGGGGATCTTATTGAAACATATAAGATTATTAAGGGATAGGACACGCTAGAGGCAGGAAACATGTTCCCGATGTTGGGGGAGTCCAAAACCAGGGGCCACAGTTTAAGAATGAGGGATAGGCCATTTAGAATGGAGATGAGGAAAAACGTTTTCACCCACAAAGTTGTGAATCTGTGGAATTCTCTGCCCCAGCAGGCAGTGGAGGCCAATTCTCTGGATGCTTTAAAAAGAGAGTTAGATAAAACTCTTAAAGATAGCGGAGTCAGGGGATGGTGAGAAGGCAGGAACTGAATGTGGATGATCAGCTATAATCACAATGAATGGCGGTGCTGGCTCGAAGGGCCGAATGGCCTACTCCTGCACCTATTGTCTATTTAGTATTTGACATTTCCACCCTTGGTAAAAAAGGCTCTGATTGTTTACCCTATTCATTTTACACTTACATTCATCCATCGGGCAGGCCTCAGGATCTTCTGTTTCTTGTGAGACTCAACCAGTTCCCTTCAAATAACACTCTCCTCTATCTGGCGGAAGTTGTCTTCTCTCGCAACATCTTTTCTTTTCATTCTTGCTTCGTCCAAAGTGTGGCTATGGGCCACTTGCCATGACTCCAGTAATGCGGGACTGAAGAAAGGTTTCGGCCCAAAACGTTGCCTATTTCCTTCGCTCCATAGATGCTGCTGCACCCGCCGAGTTTCTTCAGCATTTTTGTGTACCTTCGATTTTCCATCATCTGCAGTTCCTTCTTAAACACTCTAGTAATGCTGCTCTCTTTTGTTGGCAACATTGAACACTCCTTGTTCCAAACATACCCTGGCATCTCTCCCTAACTCTCTTTCTGCTACATCAACAACTATATTGTGGCTGCCTCCTGCACCCATGCAGAACTCGTCGATTCGATCAACTTCAACTTTCACCATTCACTCAAAATCACTTAGACCATCTCAGACACCTCTCTCCCTTGCTCGATCTCTCTTTGTCTCCATTACAGGGGGTAGATTATCCATCGAGATTTATTACAAAGCCTCTGACTTCCACAGCTATCTTGACAACACCTCCTTCCACCTTGACCCTTTCTCGGAGTTTCTCCATCTCTGCCGTATCTGCTCTCGAGATGAGGGTTTCTTCTTGTAGGACATCTGGGATGTCCTCTTTCTTCAGTAAATGTGATTTTCCCGCAACCTCGCAGTTGCAAATGAAACTCTCACCCGTGTCTCCTCCATTTCCCACAGTTTAGTCTCACCCTCTCTTTCTCCTTGCCTTTCACACTGCTGGCCTCCGCATCCAATACATCATTCTCCAACATTTCTATCAGCTTCAATGCAATCCTACCTTCAGTCACAACTTCCCCTCCACCCCTTTCTGCAGGGATCTCTCTTTTTTCCCTTGGTTTGCTCAACCCCTCATCACCTGAAACCGCTTATTACATGCCAGCTCCTGCCCCATCCCTTCCTCTTGCCTCTCACTACTGGTTATCTCCCCTCTACTGTATCAGTCTAAAAAATGTTTCAACCCAAAATGTCGCCTGTCTATTTCCTTCCACAGATTATGCTTGATCCATTAAGTTCTTCCTATGAAAGAATTCCTATTAAAACTATGACTCAGACTGGTATGGTTTTGATTAGGTTTACTGTCTAAACTAATCATACCTTCTTGCATCATTCTATATTAAACAAAAATGTATCCAGAATCAAACATGGCTAAATTATGATGCAATAAATAACAATGAACTGCAGATGCTGGGTTATACCAAAGATAGACACATAATGCTATGTTAATCAGTGGGTCAGGCAGCATCTTGGAGAAAATGGATAGGTGATGTTTCAGAAACCAGTGCAAGGTCAGCCAAGGTTCAGGGAAAGGAAGTGGTGGGGGTGGCGGTGGGGAGGGAGGTGTTGTGAGGTTAAATTATGGTTGTATCTTGATTCTTCTAAAAGAAACTCCCAAATGCCTCCCCACTCCTACAAAAAAAGGCAAAACCCAAAGTTGAGTAAAAAGAAATCATTGATATAACATTAACAGTCGATTAACCATTTTCTTTTGAGTGCGACTGATGAGCATAATTAACCAAACCTCAGTAACTTAATCCTTCGAGCTATTTAGATGGGATTGGATTTAATCAGTTAGTAATATCCTTTCATATCTCTGATTTTAATTGCAGATGACACTTGGCCTCATTTAAGTCCACCTTGCACTGATAAATCTATTGCATCAAGACTCCCAATCCATCTTCAACAAAAGTAACAATGCTGCTTGCATGTATCCACTGCACCAATGTAAAAATCTGAGCAGTGTTGCATCAGTAAATTATCAATCACATGGAAATCAAAACAGGCATATTTTCAAGCAATATTTCCCCCGGTCTTACACCTCCCACTCCTCCTTCCCCCACTGCCACCACAACCTCCTCCCCACCACCACTCAATCCTACTGTTTTCATCGTTTTACTGCTTGAACTGTAGATAAACATAATAAGTCACCTGCTCTTATACTATACAGTCTTTGAGGAAACTGGTCCCAGCACAACATTGTGTCCTGGAACAGCACAGAGTGAGGTCTCTCGTATTTCCCAAATCTGACAGTCAACGAAGCCCTGCTTCCTCAATTTGAATATTTGTGAATGTTTATGACAATCATAAATCTTCAGAGATAGGATTCATTTTAAAATAGAGGTAACATAAAGAAAATAAAATCATCCATATTTCAATAATGGGTTATTTCAAGAAAGTACCCAGACATGCTTTAAACAATTAAATGTATTCAACTTACTGACTTAAATCAAATAAAATCCCTCCTAACTGTTCTCGCAGTGCTTGTTTATTCCCATTGATTTCAACGGGGATGCTGTACAGATTAACCTGGCAAAGACTCAGCAGACTGCTTTCCATGCCTGAGAGCTGGGAAATCTGAAAATGTTAGTCCCACACCACTGGACTTTAATTGGAATTGATTGCCGCAGCACAATGGACCTGCTGACTTATAGGTAACTGGAAAATCTTGGTTAGCTAAAATTGCATGCCGTTTAACTTTTCAATAATTTTTCTTTAAATTATGATCATTTAAAAATTCTTAGCAGGAACAAATTCAATTATTTAGAGAAATTATGTTCACTGGTGTAGCAGTACTTAAAAATCAACTTCAAAGTCCCCTTTAATTAAAAGTAATTATTTTTTTAAGGAATGGTTTCTTTTAATGCTCAAATATTGCTCTTCACATTTTTGAATTCACCCTTCTGCAGAGTTAAAATTAATGAGTACATGTTAATTCCTGAATTAAAAATGACAAATTATAGCCTTTATCTCATATGCTTTGTTAAGATGGGGCATCACAACAAAGAGGAGGATGACTGAACTTTGGTGCCTTCCCTCACAGTGGGAAACTTTGATTCTGCTGTGTGGGGATGTTCATGTTAAAGTCTATCGTGTGTTGTATTCTTTATTATTCGTATGGCTGTATGGTGACCCCAAATTTCACTGTACTAATTGGTACATGTGACAATAAATGTCTCTTGAATCTCTTGAATCTTTTGAATCTTGAATCCTGTACATCTTGCGTGATTTGATGGCCACAATTTGGCTGTTTTATTTCAGGGATTAATAGGCATCATCAGGTAATGCGAAATATAAAAAACAATGCAAAACAAAAAGTGCTGCTTTTAAAAAAAAAAAATGCAAGGATCCCAACAAAGTAGATTGACAGATCTGGAAATTCATCCCTAGTATGCAAGTCCATTCAAGAGTCTGATAACATTGGAGAATACGCTATTCTTCAATCTGCTAGCGTGTGCTTTCAAGCTTTTGTACCTGTTGTCCTATTGTAAGTAAGTAGATACATTTTATTTATATAGCACATTTAAATCAACTCGCGTTGAAACCAAAGTGCTTTACATAGAAGGAGAGGAGAAAGAATAAGCAGTGTGAATGGTCTTTGATTAAGTTAGCTAGTTTACCATGGGAGTATGAGGTGTACATGAGATTGTTGGGGAGGGCTGCTCGCTTGTGTGATGGACTGGACTGCATTCAAACTCTGCTGCAATTTCCCATATTGGGCAGAGCAATTGCCATACAAAAGCTGTGAGCTTCTGGGTGGGGTGTTTTCTACGGTGCTTCTGTAGACTTTCGATCTCCACACCAACTTTAAGTCATTGGAGATGTGCATAGTTTCTGTAGCATTCTGAGAAAATTGAGGCGTTGGTATGCTTTCTTGGCCAAAACAACAAGAGAAAAAAAATATTTTCCTCTGTCATAATCGTTTAAAGATTTTTCAAATAATTGAAGTGAACTTTTAGCTTTATCCTCAATTGCTTACGATATATTCCGATACGATAAAACTTTATTCATCCCTGGAGGGAAATAGGTTACCTATCAGTGTAACTAGCCTTTACTCAAAATATCTGTAATTACCTAATGTGATGTTTTTCACGTTAGAACATAGCAGGTAAACCAACCCTAGATTAGCAAATATGATTGCTCTCAGGAATGGACAATATGGATTCAAGACAATGGAAATTATGTTAAAATTGTAGGGGACCTTTAGATTTCATTCTATAATCAGCGTTGCTGGCGCTCTCAGATTGTGATAATTCTGACCAGCTCATTACACCAGCATTAGAAAATGAAAATGAAACAAAAATTATAATTGAATTGAATACTTTATTGTCACATGTGACAAGTCACAGTGAAATTCTTTGCTTACAAACCCAAAGTATGCAAATAGTCACCCATAAAGTGCGCTTACAAAGTTACAAATTCCCCGTTCCCTCGCGCCAGTTTCCCCCTTTGCTCTTCTCCCTCTCCCCTCCTCACAGCGGTCCCCCCACGGTGGATCCCCCGATGCCAGGTCCTCCTTTGTTCCTTCCCTCGGCAGCCTTCACGTGTCCGTTCGTATCTGTCGGTCGGCGCCATCATCGATCTCCACACCAACTCCTCCATTAACGTGGCTGGGTTTTCTCTGGTCGCCTCCGGGGTGCCGACCCAGGCCCCATCCGCGAGACCCATCGACCCGCGAGTCTCCGGCCGTTAGGCTCTACCTCCGACACGCGAGGTTCCATTCCGGGTGGCCCAGGCCGCGAGGCTCCACTGCCAGGTCGTGAGGCACCGGCCTCTGCTTCTCAGTGGTACCTCCTGAAGGCGCCAACCAGCGTCTTTTTTTTTTTTAAGTTTATGGATTTCAGATTTATGTGCCTATGAAGTCAAAGTCAAAGTAGCCTTTATTGTCATTCAGACCTTGCGGTCTGAACGAAATTTTGTTGCCTTGCAGTCCTGCATATAGTACAAAATGACAAAAACACACAATAAACACAAATTAACATCCACCACCGTGAGTTCACCAGGCACCTCCTCACTGTGATGGAGGCAAAAGTATTAAGTCTTTGTCTCTTCCCTTCTTATTCTCCCTCTGCGCTGATCCAGGCTTCAGATGTTGTGACCCCACCGGGCGATGGTAAGTAATGGCAGTCCCGCGGCTGAATCCGAGCTCCGCGAACGGGCCGGTTCAACTCCGCGGCCCGGGGTAGCTGAAGCTGCGGAAGCTCTGGCCCTCCAGTCCAGCGGACGCAGCTGTTGTTGCGGGAGCTCCGGAGAACAGGTCCGCAATCTGTGACCTGCGAGCTCCCGGAACACTGCCCCAGTCACATAAATCTGATGAAGAGGACATTTTTTTTTTCTCAGATGCTGCTATATATTTTTTGTATCTTTGGTTTTTAATTTTGATGGACTTCTATTTGAGTTTTTATTTTGATGGTAAATAGCATCTATATTGTTATAAAAGGCTGCAACACCTGCACATTTTCTCGAGCGCTTTTTGGCCTAAACTGCAAATTGGTGTTGAATAGTCACGATCATCATTTATCCATTGTTGACTGTTGTTAAAAGGTGACATATTTGCAAGTTGTTGGCATGCTCTCAGCGTGAAGGGAAACCTTGTTCCACCTTTACAGGAATGCACCACCTGTTTACTAAGTAATGGGGTGTAGTTAACACTGTTCTCAAGGGTTTAATCTGTGCTGATGCTACAGAGGGTGTTGCTGTGACTAAAATTAGCAAAACAGTTTCATGATTTCCATAGAGCCAATGTTGCATTCTGGAAATAACAGTTGGGTGATGTAGTTTATTGATACCAAACTGATAAAATATGATGCCTTAGAAATCTTATTGTGCGTGGAAATATGCGGTAAAGTTGCACTACATCTGATTCATCTGGGGACATGAAAAGTCATTTTTACACGTTGTACTTCACAAGTTTCAAGACGTTGGAAAATATAAATGAAAACAATGTGGGATCTCTAGGGTTGTTAGTAGAACCAGAGATAATAACTATCCTAGTTCAAGTTTGTGGTAGACCTATCTAAGTACAGATGACCTCTGCATAGCAGAGGGGTTGCTTTCCTAGAAAACGGCCCGTGTCATGATTTTCCATAACACAAAGCCACACCATCTGTGCATGTGCCAAGAAATGAGTTGAAAAAAGAAATGTGTTGCTGCATTTAATCTTGTTTCCTCATTAATTCTGTGAGGGCAAATTTTATTCTGTACCTCAAATTTTTGGTAGTGATCTGTTATTTCTGTATGAGAAAGTTTCTGTCACCTGAATGGCTGCAATGCTTGCTCGGGTTGCCCGCTCAGATAGATACGGAAAATAAAATTAAAATACTTGAAATACTGTCAGCATCTATTTTAAGAACAAAGACCTTATCAATTATTAGGTGTGGAGAAAGGGACGCACCTGAAATTCAACAAGCTGCTTTGTGCAGGTGCAATCTGTTTTGCTGTCTGTTTCAATGTGCAAGATCTGAGGAATGTAAATAGCACATTTGGGGCACAGAAAGTAAGGTGGGGAGAAGGAGGGATTGGGGAGGGGGTGTTGTTACAGATAACCTAAAATTGGAAAATTCAATGTTGGTGCGGTTGGGTTGTAAGCTATGCAAGCTGAATAGGAGGTGCTGCTCCTTCAGTTTGCATGTAGCTCCACTAGCGCAATGGAGGAGGCCCAGGACAAAAAGGTCAGTATTGGAATGGGGAGTTAAAATGGGTAGCACCAAGAGATCCAGTAGGCCTTGGCGGACCGAGCGCAAGGGTTCAGGGAAAACGTTGCAAGTCTATGCTTAGTCTCACTTGGAACACCAAATACAGAAGATAAAGATAGAGGAGTTGCACGTGAACCTATGTCTCAGCTGGAAGTACTGCTGGAGACCCTGGATGGAGGTGAGGACTAGTGTTGCATCTACTGTGGTTGATGTGGAACTTACCTGAGTAGGGGGTGCTTTCAGTGGGAAGGGATAAGTGAACTTGGGATTTGCAGAGGGAGCGGTCTCTGCGGATGACAGGTAGGGGTGCAGATGGGAAGATGTGACTGGTGTGATCAAATTGATGGTGACAAAAATGTGGGAGGGACTTTCTGGTAAACCTGTTCTGCACTTTCTCAAGTCTCCACATCCTACCTGTAATGGGGAATGCAGTTGAAACCCTTATTGTCTTCCTCAGCCGACTGCTCAGTATGACTTTGGGCAAGGCCTGCCCTTTTAAGAAACATTATAACATCGCACCTCTCTTTTGTGAGTACCTGCTTTCATGTTTTTCATGCCAACAAGTGTCACTGTGTTGTGCTGGTTGCCTTATCTGTGTGATCCCCTGTTTGTAAATGGCTGACTGAAAGATCCAACAAAGTGCTTTTAGTGCCAGTACCAATCACCAATTTACTTTATTCAATAGTTTAATCACAATGCAAAAGTACAGCTTCAACTTTTCTAAATTAATTTGTTTGGGTTGGAGATGTTCATTTTTATTTTTGTTTGACAAAATCTGATCATTTTGGTAAATCTGGTAATGCATCATAAAGAAACCTCCAATTTCTTTATGATGCAGCTTAATTGAAAATGGTAATGCTAGTTACGGACTAGCTCAGTCCTTAACTTCAATGAAATCTTGTCTTTTTTTAAACATTCAACCACCTCCTGATTATCCACTGCTTGATTTGCAGGCTAACTGCATAAGAAGATAATGTCTATGCTTCCAGGTCACAGTTTAAGAATAAGCGGTAGGCCATTTAGGACTGAGATGAGGAAGAACCTTTTCAGACTGAAAGTTGTGAATTTGTGGAAAATCTCTGCCACAGAAGGTAGTTGAGGCCAATTCACTGGATGTTTTCAAGAGAGAGTTAGAATTGGCTCTTAGGGCTAAGGGAATCAATGGATATGGGAGAAAAAGCCAGAATGGGGTACTGATTTTGGATGATCAACCATGATCATATTAAAGCTGGAAGGGCCGAAAGATCTACTCCTGCACCTATTTTCTAATTTTCAATATTTCTTTGCCTAACCCGACTGAGTTCAGAAGGCCCTGAGGGTGGCAGGGCCAACTGCAGTATGATGTTCACTTCCTCTCATTACACCAGGCAGACTTTGGGCATGGGCAACACTTGGGGGTGGGGGGGTCTTCATTTAGTCTACTCTATCATTCAATCTTGGCTGATCTATCTCCCCCTCATAATCCCATTCTCCTGTCTTCTCCCCATAACCCTTGACACCCATACTAATCAAGAATCTATCTATCTCTGCCTTAAAAATATCCATTGACTTGGCCTCCACAGCGTTCTGTGGCAATGAATTCCACAGATTCACCACCCTCTGACTAAAGAAATTCCTCCTCGACTCCTTCCTAAAGGAACATCCTTTAATTCTGAGGCTATAACCTCTGGTCCTTGTCAGGGTGAACGATCTATGTGTGGCTCTATCGCTCACTCCCACACTCAGACAAGTTTTTTTTACAGAGTGGTGAGTGCCTGGAATGCACTGCTGGACGTCGTGGTAGAGTCAGATATGATTGTGGGATTGAAAATACTTTTTGATAGACATATGGATATGCAGTGAATTGAGGTATGTGGATCGTGTATAGGCAGAGGAGTTTATTTTAGCCTGCTATCAAAGTTTGGCATGGTCATTGTGGGCCAAAGGGTATGTTATTGTGCTGTACAGTTCTATGTAGTGTTCTATGTTTCCTCCTAACTGCACTAAATACCCTGAAGTTTCTGCAGGGCATCAGCCAGACGTGCAGGCAATGCAGACTGAGGAAAGCATTGCTACTTTCAGTGGTTAATCCCAGAGCTGCAACAGCGTTGGTTGTGTCCACTGGAGCTGGGTGTGCCACTCACTTCCAAACAGTTAAATTATATTTGCCATGCCTGCCCCACCTTTGAAAATATATTTTATCCTGTTACAAATTTGGATATCCTTCCTCATTGTCCACTACACTCCCAATTTTGGTGTCATCTACAAAGTTACTAACAATGTTAACTACATTGTCATCCAAATCTTTAACAAGATAACATTAAATAGTGGACCCAGCACCGACTCCAACAGCACACCACTGGCCACACGCTTCCAATCAGAAAATCAACCCTCCACAACTGCCCTTGGGCCAATTTTGAATCCGATTGACTTTCTCACATTGGATTCCATGAGAAACATCCTTCCAGACAAGCCTACCGTGTGCTACCATGTCAAAGGCCTTGCTAAATGCCATATGGGCAACATCCACTGCTCTGCCCCCACTCTTGTTCATTATAGGTCTTTGATCTCTGAGCAGTCTGGGAAATTATGTTCTTCCAGTCCTTTCCTGTTTATTATCTGAATTTAATTTATCTTATACTGGCAACCATGTTAAGGGCTTGAACTCTGGAATTCCCCCAACCTCTTCTTAGTTATACGAAAAACTTACCTCTTTACGTGAGCTTTACATACTCCGTCCAATGACAAACATACTTGCCTTCATTCAACAGCATTTTTCCAAAGTAGTCAAGAAGCTATAATGTTAAGCTAAATAAATTGTATTGTGAATCACAAGCAGATATTTAGATCTCATTCCTTTTTTTTTTGTTATATAATTACAATGCTCTTAATCACAATTTCTTATCACAAATTTGATCATTTCGATTTTTGTTGAATTTGTTGAATCTATTGAATTTCATAACTGCCAATTTAAAGAAAATTGTCTTATGTCTTCAACATTCTTATAGAAAAAAAGGAATTGCAGACACTGGTTTACAAAAAAACAGATACAAAATGCTGGAAAAAAACATTGTGTCTTTTCATTGTCAATGTATTTCCCAGGCACTCAAGCCCAAGCTCAAAATATAGTAATTGCTGTAACGTCAGCAAAAATGTGAATCTCTTCATGATATTTACTTCAGGATTCTGTAAATTGCTTGAAGATTGGGCCAAAACATCAGGGCAGCCAACTTTGAATGTCATAAGATGTAACACCTGATCAGAAAGGTGGTACATCTGACTGTGAGCACTTACTTGACATGACAATGAAGTTTAAACCTAGATTATGTGCTCATGTCTCTGAAGATTAGAACCTTCATTGTGCTTTTCTCTCTCATTCACCCCTCCCCAAGATGTCCTTCCTGCATGTGACAGAGATGTGATATAAAGAGTTATATATTGCATAATAATTTTGCCGTTGAATGAAGACTTCAAGTTTGTTTGCTGATTCAATTGAAATAGCAAAATTTGGTCCCACACTGGGAATTTTGAAAATTGGGAATTCTCAATCAGGCAGCCATACCTTTAAGGTGTACAGAGGAGGACATTAGAGAGGACAAAAACAAGCTGATGACAGAAGAATTCTCTCTATAATAAAGAAAAATCCCCTGTCCGACAGATGAGAAACACTCTTCAGGAGTCAGGTGTAGCTTTGTTAATGACCACTGTCCACAGACTTCATGAACAGAAATACAGGGACTGTGTATTTCTGTTAATGAAGTGTTCTATGGACAGTGGTCATTAACAAAGCTACACCTGACTCCTGAAGAGTGTTTCTCATCTGTCGGACAGGGGATTTTTCTTTATTATAGAGAGAATTCTTCTGTCATCAGCTTTGGAGGTTTTCCTTGGCCTGCCAGTCCCTTTGCGATTAGTAAGCTCATCATTTCTCTCTTTCTTCTTAATGATGTTCCAAACAGTTGATTTTGGTAAGCCTGAGGTTTGGCTGATGTCTCTAACAGTTTTATTCTTGTTTCTCAGTCTCATAATGGTTTCTTTAACTTTCATTGGCACAACTTTGGTCCTCATGTTAATAAACAGCAATAAAAGTTTCCAAAGGTGATGGAAAGCCTGGAGGAAAGACTAGCTCTCGTATACCTGCATTATGGAGGCATTTAAACACCTGAGCAATCACAAACACCTGTGAAGCCATGTGTTCCAAACATTATGGTGCCCTGAAATGGGCACAGCTGTAATTTCTACATGGTTAAATAAGCACAGTTGTAATTTCTGCATGGTGAAACCAAAATGTATAAAAATACCCTTTAATAAAATTATTAATATGGCAGTTTGATTCGGAGTGAAGTTGGAGATGATGCTCTTTCCATGTACTTACTGTTTTTTGCTTTATATATGATGAAAGTTGTGGGTTAGAAATTGCTCCAGAAGAGACACAGTTATGATGTATGCTGGGATAATATACTCTGCAGTCACCATGTGTTTAAAGTGGGAGAGGTGGATGTGTAAGCGGCTGGGAGGAATGTCAATAGGTATGTTACTTGAATGATATTGGGAGTGGAATACTACAATAACTCCCAAAGAGAAATATGGACTGCTCAATGCTTCCAGCATGTTAAGCATTATCCATGGCATGAGAAGCAGGTTAAGGATCCGTCATTGGAAAGCAAATGCGTCTTAAGTTTTGGAAAGAGGGAGAGAACAGAGTAATGTTTTTGATAGGCTACAAATAGAAATGTCAAGGTTGGATACTAGTCATCATAGTACCTACACTGGTATTGTCATTATTAAGTTAACAAAAATAAGTGAAACACTTGTTGTAGAGTAAATTACAGAATAATAACCTATATGCTTTGGAGTCGGGTGTCATTGGCATTCTGTTGCTTAATAATGTGTTGACAGCAATTAAGCACCAAATCTCAAGTTTTAATGCTACTGAACTTATCAATTCTAAACAAATACAAATATTAATGAGATGGAAACGCTCATGTTGAGTCCTCATCTGCTCTCAAAAGGTTGTGAATTTCACTCGGTGTTTTGGTTGAATCAATATATTGCACTGCATATTTCATTTGGAATATTTTATAGTTGCAGTGAAAGTAATTTTCTTTTCCAGTGGGAAACAAATTGGATTTAACATTTGATGAGATTTGCAACTATGAATTATTGGCAAATAAACAAATGTAGAGATAGATTTTTCAGTATATATCCAAACACGGAAACAAAATACCATGTTGAAATTTCAGGTCAATGATGATCATAAGAACGGATTAGTTCTCTCCACAAATGCTGCCTGACCTCGTGAGCAGTTCCAATATTTTCAGTTTTCTTTTCAGATTGCCAGCATCTGCAGTTGTTCTGCCTTTCAGTAACTTGTTAAGGCTGATTCAATTTCGCCCATGATCCGCAAACATTACCGCCTGGAAAGAAAAGGACAGCAGATTAAGAGGAATTATTGGATCTCCAGAATTTCCCTTGTTCGTGGGTCATACTAACTTGGAACCATACCCATCTTTATGGTTATGGATGGATTGCAAACCTTAGCCTTTCAAAAAATCAAGTCTTTGTGATTTTGCATGTATTGTGTGGAATCCCCTCTCATCCCTTCAGATTAAAGATCCAAATGTCACATGTCCATTCCCTCCCTAGATGCTGCCAGAATCAATGAGGTACATTGTGTTTTGCTCAAGATTCCAGCATCTGTAGTCACTAGATTAGTGACCCTGTTCCCTTTTCCGCAGAAAGGTCAACATTTCTTCAATTATTCCTTGTAACACAGAAATCAGGCTATGGTTCTTCACTGCAGTGCATTCAGGAATTGTATGTTTTTATTGTTTCTTAACAACTAGTCATGATTTGTACTCGGAAGCAGTCCATCCAGATCACTGAACGATTTAATCATTATAATTTCTGACGTATTCTGTTGTTTACATTATGTTCTGCAATATTTCTAATGGCTCTGATTGTGACAATGCATTATTGGTTTATGTTTCGTGTCAAGTCTACTTACGCATATAGTTTAGTGTTTAGAGAGATGCAGAGTGGAAACAGGCCCTTCTGCCCACCTAGTCCGTGCTGTCCAACGATTACCCGTACGCTAGTTCCATGTTATCCAACCTTCGCATCCTACACACTAGGGGCAATTTACAGAGGCCAATTAACCTACAAACCTACACATCTTTGGAATGTGGGAAGAGACCGGACCACTCGGAAAAAACCCAACATGGTCACAGGGAAAAAGTACTAACACTGTACAGACAGCATCCGTAGTCAGGACCAAACCCAGATTTCTGACGTAAGGCAGCAACTCTACCATTGTGCAACTGTGCTGCCATTATCATAGTTTTCTCTAAACTACTTATTGTGAATGTCTGTGTTTTTCTTTCTGTGGTAATTTGCACCTAGTGTTATCAATGTTATTTACAACTGGCCCATCTTGCATATCTCATCCATTTCCTTCTGTAAGTACACAATAGTTCAAATGTAACTGCACATCTGACTACATTGCATTGTTTAGCTAAGGAAATACAAATGTGGGCAACAACATAATGTGGTTTAGAGATGAAGAGAAGATTGAGAAAAGTATAAAGAATAAAGCAATTATTTCATAATAAAACTAAAGAGGAAAAACAGTAATGGTCAATGCCATGTTAAGAACATGTTGTCAAATAGCATTTAAGTCAGCTGATGATGAAGATGCTCTCCAAAAGGATCTCGATACTATGGTTGAGTGGTCACAACAATGGGGCATGCAGTTCAACCCTTCCAAATGTGAAACTATGCGTGTCACCAGAAAGAGGAATCTAGGCGAAACATCTTACAATATACTTGGAGCCGCCCTTGAAGAATCCAAACAAACCAAGTATCTTGGCATCAAATTGCAGAATGATCTGCGTTGGAATGGTCAAACTCATCATGCAACGGTGAAAGCAACAGGTGTCCTAAACTTTCTGAGGCGCAACTTTCATCATTGTTCAACTTCTGTCAAGGAGAAGCTATACTTCACCCTCGTTAGACCTCATTTGGACTACGCAGTTGCAGCATGCGACCCATACACAAATAAAAACATTTCTTCCATCGACCGAGTCCAAAGACAGGCAGCTCGATTTGTTACTAACACCTATGAGAAAGAAGCGAGTGTCACCAAACTTCTGAATTCTCTGGGGTGGAACCCTCTCCAAGACAGACGTGAAGCTCACCGTTTGACCTGTTTTTACAAAATGTTAAATGGTCAGCTCGACATAGACTACAAGACCTACACCAAACCCAAACCAATTAGGAGCAGACTAGGGCATTCGATCCAATTTGTGATCCCAGCTACAAAGACAGATGTATACAGCAATTCGTTCTTCCCCCGCACAATTAAAGCATGGAATAATCTCCACCCAACTATAGTTACCCAACCAGATGCAACTAAATTTAAAGTAGCTCTTTCTTCCCAATAACCCTTTCTGGCTTAAGCCCTCCCTTCACCACCTCCAGTTTAAATTCCATTTGGAATATTTTGGAGGACCAAGAAACCAAGAACCGAGAACCAAGGTGAGATTGGAGGGGGTACTGCTATGGTGTAGGACGTGAGGTTAGAGTTTCCCGCAGATTTTGATTAAAACTGTTATTCATTGGCTCTTTTTTGATAATAATTTTGGGGAAAGATATTCCAGTGGATTATGTGCTGGCCACTTGATGTTTTGGATGAGTTATTATGGCTACTAAATGCACCAGAGCTCGTGGTGCGGCTCAACAACAGAGGCCTAGTTCGCAGGAAGAGACCACGTCTACAGGTACCTCGACCCCACCCCATTGGCTCTACCTCGCTGAAGGCTGGACCGCAAGTTGCGAACGCGGAGATCCTGAAGCTAGAATTACTAACATCTTTGAGACGGGACATTGCAGATATTTTTTAAAACCGAACTACGAGCAGCATTGGGTGATGATTTGTCCACAATCAGAGTCGACCTTCAAACTGTGAAAACACCTCGTGAACGATAAGGTTGCTACGGACACTGAGTTGGCCATACTCCAATGGAGGAGTCGCTTTCTGCCTGTACGGACGAGATTGCTGAGCTGAAAATTCAGATCAAGCGTCTAACTACTGAGTTTTTTAACTTGGACAAAAAATGTGAGGACCTCGAATCCAGATCGCGCCACAACAACATAAGAATAGTGGGGGTTCCTGAGGAGATGGTCATCAATTCCATTGCTATCGCCACCCTGCTTAAGGACGCGTTCAAACTGGACTGGACCGGGCGCACAGATCCACACAGCTGAAACCACGACTCAGTGAGCGACCACGACCCATCATTGGCGGGTTCCATTACTACAGCGACTGTGTAAATGTTTTACGCCGTGCGAGAGAGGTGCGACAGATCGATACCGGTGATATGAAGATCTCCGTTTTCCCCGACCACACTGCTAAGGTGGCCCAGGCCCAGGTAGCCTTCAACGAGGTCAGAAAACAGCTGCATGACGTGAACGCTACGGTCTTTTCTACCCAGCCCGACTCCGGATCAGCTACCAAGGTGTGGAGAAAGAATTTGATTCGGCAGAGGATGCCAAGGCTTACGTCAACGATGAATATTGGGTGATGTTGTACAATATGTTGCAATAATGTCGTGCATCCATGCCTTTAGGTTACATTTAAATACTTGTTCACATTTGATGTATGTTTACATTTAGACAATTGTTTACTCCTGTTCAACTTGCATTATAACCATATAACCATATAATAATTACAGCACGGAAACAGGCCATCTGGCCCTTCAATTCCGTGCCGAACACTTATCTTCTCTGCAATTCTCTGCAAATTTGCAATTCTCTGCAATTTTCCTTTTATACGCAGGGGGAATTTAACTTGTTTAAATTGTTGTGTGATAATACCTTATTTTGCACTAATATTAGGCCCCCAAAATATATTACGGTATATTGGTGTTTATATATTTTTGTGCTCTTTTCATGTACATCCTTTTAGCCTACATGAGGTAATATTTCATTTAAGCCGATAAGGGATATTCTTATTATTAGTTGTGCCTTTTATTACACATTTAGGAGTCTGTGGGAGTTATTCCTTAGGGTTGGCTTAGTTTATTCTCCGAGTTGTTGCCATGGTTATGAGGCAACAATTGTTTTATCGTTTCTTACATTGCTTTTGGAGACTTTTTTGGTGTGTGTGCGTGTGTGTGTGTGTGTTGTGTGTGTGTGTGGGGGGTTCGTGTGTGTGGGTGGTGGATGGGGCAGCCATCCTGGCTTCGGATCCATTTGCTTTCTTCATTTACACAAAAATGTGTTCTGCTAATTTGAATCCCAGCATTCTTGGTTCTGGCACACATATTCGTTTTCTCACTTGGAACATACGTGGTATGGCAATCCTATTAAAATATCCAGGGTTTTCAGTCACCTGAAACGGCTTAACTCTGACATAGTATTTTTGCAGGAGACTCATCTTAGATTTAAAAATCAGCATAGGCTGCAGTCCTCTTGGATGGGTCAGGTCTACCACTCCAATTTTAATTCTAAAGCTCGAGGGGTTGCTATTTTAATTAATAAAATAATTCAATTTTTATCTACTGATGTTATTGCTGATAAAAATGGTCGATATCTTATAGTTGCAGGTACATTAATGAAAACAAAGGTGTTGTTAGTAAATGGTAAACTTTGATGCCAAATTCTTTGTTTCTAAATGTTTTTCTAATTTTCCCCCTTCACCTCCACGACAAATATGGGATAGTTTGATTACTTTCAAGACACAACAAAGAGGAATTGTTTCAGAGATGTATAACCACATTCTGGATCTTTGCGATCAGTCCAACACTAAAACAAGGGCTGCTTGGGAGGAAGAGCTGGGACTTCAACTTACTGAGGAGTGATGAGATAACGTTGTGGGTGGGCTATGTACTGTTACGTCTTGTGCTCGTCTTGCACTCATTCAGTTTAAGGTTATACATAGGGTCCATTTTTCTAAATCAAGACTGTCTGGGATTTATCCAGAGGTGGAGGATAAATGTGTTAGATGTTCGGGCCCACACTGTCATCTGAGCCGTATGTTCTTCCTTTGTCCACGATTACATAATTTTTGGTCCGGCTACTTTAATATAATGTTTACCATAATGGCAACACCTCTATTGATTGCCATTTTTGGGGCCCCGAATGAGTCAGGTCAATTAAACTGTGCAAAAATAAATTATTAATTTTCCATCTTTAATAGCCAGATATCGCCTATTCCTACAGTGGAAATCCCCTAACCCACCCTCTGTGTCACAGTGGCTCAAAGCTCAAAGTGTTTTTTCTTAAACTTGTGAAAATTAAATATACATTGAGGGGATGTACTGATAATTTATTTCACAAATGGCAACTTTTTTTTATCATACTTTACAGACTTGCAGGTTCTGCCAGACTAAGGGCTGGTTTGTTAAATGTTGTAATGTGTAGGTGCACTCTTCACTCTTAATTAGCCAGGGTGGGGTGGGTGGGATGTGTGACTGATGGTATGGTTGCATTGTATATATTTTTTAATTTAATATATATTTTTTAAATTATTTCTATTTATTTTATGTTTCTGTATATTTTTGTTTTTTTCTTTTGTATATTATTTGAGTATTTCTTATTAATGTCTTTTTTTTCATTTTTGTGTTTTATTTAAAATGAAAAAAAAATTTTTTGAAAAAAGTAGGTGAAATTGAATGCTGAGCCATTGGGATGAAAAAGATTAAGAAAATTAGCCATGTCTTGGTTATAATGATTGAGGTGAATGTTGATGATTGTGTTGGTAAATAGTAGGTTGGAGCACGTTTTACTCTTTAGAATTTACTCTTTAGAATATTTTGCAAGTATTAGGCTAGGGGGATGGTGCAACAATGCAATCTTAAGTTCAATTAGATAGGTTTCCTTCAAATTATGTAAACTCGTACACTTTTTACTGGTTAATAAAATGTAAAATTTGTTGGTGATTAATTCATTCTGAAAGATTAGGAAACAGTATGAAGTGGTAAGAGGCTCTCCAACAGCATACTCCAATGTTAATGTCATAAGGTTCACCATTAAAAAAAATGTACTGGATTCTGTCAAGTAGCAGTATTGATTTGAAATTGGGAACTAAACTTGTTACAGCAAATTTTTATCCCACTCAATATATCTTTTTAACAATATGCTTTGTATCAGTTATTACCAAACTAAATGCTTTGGGACTGACATTTAATTATTGAGCATCATTCTACTGCAGTTTATTAAACTTGCAATAGAATGATGTTTGCTCAGTCCATTTTTGGTATTTGCCGTGTTCAAACATCATTAAGCACAACCCATTGTCTTTGGTAAATGTTGATGCCAGGTCATTCTTGCATTGAATCTTCAGTTCTGGTTTAGGCCACAGGTTCGCTGACGTTATCGTGAGACGACAACATCTACTTCAGATTTTAGAAAGGTTTAAAGAACGTTAGCTAACTCAGTGGCACATATTTGATGTTCTGGTACAATAGTTAAACGCAACAGTGATAGCACTCAAACGCTGAACAACCTCTTGACTCGAGGACTATTACTAATGTTTGTTTCTTCAGCGCTTGCTGGTACCTTTTATGTCATAAGCCCATGTTGAACAATGATGGACAAACTTGGCATCTACTTCAACACGGAAAGTGGCTGGAAACCCTATACTAAATCCAATGATCTATCTCCAGATTGATTGGTAAACTAATCTTTACAAAAGTAACCTCTTTAGTCAATGGAGACAAGCCCATTGGGAGGTTCTGTATGTGCATCACTATTCAAATATTCGGGAAACAGCAAAGTGAGAGGAAAAAAGACACAAAGTGCTGGAGTAACTCAGCGGGTCAGGCAGCATCTCTGGAAAATATGGATAGGTGACATTTCGGGTTGGGACCCTTCTTCGGACTGATATGGGGGGGGTGGAAATCCAGAAGAGATGCGGGGCATTCCGAAGTGTGGCAGGTAATAGGTGAACATATAGTGCCCTCCATACTGTCTATGACAAAGACCCATCATTTAGTTATTTGCCCCTGTACTCCACAATTTGAGATTTGTAATAGAAAAAAAATCACATGTGGTTAAAGTGCACATTGTCAGATTTTAATAAAGGCCATTTTTATACATTTTGATTTCACCATGTAGAAATTACAGTAGTGTTTATACATCGTCCCCACATTTCAGGGCACCATAATGTTTGGGACACAGCAATGCCATGTCAATGAAAATAGTCATGTTTAATATTTTGTTGTATATCCTTTGCATGCAATGACTGCTTGAAGTCTGTGATTCATGGACATCACCCGTTACTGGGTATCTTCTCTGGTGATGCTTTGCCAGATCTGTATTGCAGCCATCTTTAGCTTATGCTTGTTTAGGGGGCCTGAATCGCCCTTCAGTTTTCTCTTCAGCATATAAAAGGCATGCTCAATTGGGTTCAGATCGGGTGATTAATGGCCACTCAAGAATTGACCATTTTTTAGCTTTGAAAAGCTCCTTTGTTGCTTTTGCAGTATGTTTGAGATCATTGTCTTGCTATAGAATGGACCGCCGGCCAATGAGTTTTGAGGCATTTGTTTGAACTTGAGCAGATAGGATGTGTCTATACACTTCAGAATTCATTATGCTGCTACCATCAGCAGTTGCATCATCAATGAAGATAAGTGAGCCAGTACCTTCAGCAGCCATACATGCCCAGGCCATAACACCACGACCACTGTTTCACAGATGAGGTGATATGCTTTGGAACTCTGTTTAACAGATGCGGTGGGCACAGAGAAATTGAGAGTAGGGGATAACAACTTTGCAAGAGGCAGGGTGGGAGGAAGTGTAGTCCTGAGAACTGTGGGAGACAGTAGGTTTGTAGTAGACATCAATTGATAGTCCGTTCCCTGTGATGGAGACAGAAAAAGGGATGAGAGGTGTCAGACATAGTCCGTGAATTTGATGGTAGGGTGGAAGTTAGCGGTGAAATTAATGGAATCAATGAGGTAGTCCGAATGCGGTTGTCGATGTAGCAGATAAAGAGTTTGGGAATGATGCCAGTGTACATTTGGAGCAAGGACTGTTCGATCTAACTGACAAAAAAGCAGGCATAGCTGAGGTTCATGCAAGTTCCCATGGCTACACCTATGATAGAAAAACCTCTACGATCTTCATGGTGCCTCTGAAACTTTACCATTATATTCAACTGAGGTATCCATGACAGCACCATTCTGACAACTAGGTCACTCCCGGATGAGTTTAATGCTTTCTATGCTCCCTTCAATAGGGAGTACAATGGTAAACCTTTATGGGCCCCAATGCCCCCAATGAACTGTGATCTGTGTCTGCGAGGTTGACGTCAGAAGATCCTTTGAAGTGTTCAGCCCTGAATGTGTACTTTCTTAAAAACTGCATGGACCGACTGGCTGGAGTTCTTCAATTTTCAATCTCTCACGACTAAAGTCAGGTGTCCCCATCTGCTATAAAAGGACATCAATCATAAAGAGAAATGTGAAATGCCATCAATTTGCATTATTATTGTCTGCTTACTTAATATTACTGACTATTACCTCATATTGTATTTTTAATTATTGTATCTACTTTTGTGTTGCTTTAATGTGCCCATCGTGCTGCAGCAAGTAAGAATTTCATTCTTCCATTCCCAGTGCATATGACAATTAAACACTCATACTTTGTCTTGATGTTTTTCTTTGTTGTGCTTAAGATTGGATTGTCTTCCAGTTGTAACAAAAACATATTTCCCTAGATTCCCATTATTCTTTCATCCATTTAGATTTTAATTTATGTTGTGCTAAGACACTTTAAAGACATTACAGTCCAACACAACCCAACTAATGCAGTGTATAAGATGTGTCTTGTTATGAGATGAATGAAACCACTCGGGGGTTGAAGCTGGTGGGTATTAAAGTCATTATTCATCCAGAGACATTTTCTTGGAGACCCTCTCGGTAGTACATCAAATTGTTTTCAGCTCAAGATCATAGCATTCAATGTAATTTCAAATGCTGCAGTGATATTGTTGATTTTGTATGTATTTTGAGTCTTACAAAAGGTTCCATTCAATTACGCATTTACAATATGGCTGACAAGACACCTCTGAATGATCCAACACCTTTGCTGATTCATAGTAATTCATGTGGTTTGGTCTAAAAGCTTCTGAGGTCCCCTGGCCTCAGACTTCCAAAATTAGTATTGTGAGGGCTGAGTCTCGAGTACACAAATACCCCAATTATGGATAGACAGACAAATATGTCTCAAGAAGAGTCTCGACCCGAAACGTCACCCATTCCTTCTCTCCAGAGATGCTGCCGGTCCCACTGATTTACTCCAGCATTTTGTGTCTATCTTCGGTGTAAACCAGCATCTGCAGTTCATTCCTACACATGTCTATGACCACGCTTATTGGGCCAAGTAACAAAATATGTCTGGTCTGGGAAGCAGCTTTCTTTCATCTGTAACACAATGGTGTGAAATAACATGAGCTGCAGATTATTGGATTGATGTAGGCCAATTAACATATCCTGTTGACTTATTTTCAGCTGATGCATTTGTGAACAGATAGCCTGTCTAATGGCAAAGCTGTGCTTTTAATTTCAAAATTGACCAATGTACATTGGAATGGATATTCTAATCACTAGTTCTTGTTTTGAATTAATGGCTGCTTTATCCATGTAATTTTATAGCCTCTAAATAATCCCTAACATGCCTCATAACACTCTCCTGTAAAGTAATAAGATGTAATCAAGCATACATTGACATAATGCAGAATACATCTGTTTTCGATTTCCTGGATTATGTTTAAAGGGAAAGTGAGGGAACAACACAGCTGAAAACATCATGTTTAACAAAGGCATATTTGAAATAGGTCATGTGTAAATTTGATAACATTTACATTTGTGCTGTGCCTGTTCATCCCTATAATTAAACTTGCATTAGCGCATTGGCTGATTTCCAAAGGGTATATAAAACATACAATAAATTTGTTTTCTAACATACAATAAAATTATTTTCTAAATTAGTCCTAAAATGCTCCTCCCAGATTTCCTCATTGTATGTATAATTGACAGATAAATATTTCTAGGTGTTTGATTTATTTTTACTGTTCTGAAACTGCCCAATTGTCTCTTCTCTTGGTTTCTGTTTCAGATTTTTAATTATGTTTGAGATATAAAAATGCATTCACTTTGATGTAAAGTGCCCTAGTTTATCAGATAATTTCTCATAAATCATGGATCATAATGTCTGCCACATTGTCTGAATGGCCACAATATGTAATAGATCAAATTGTTCATAATACAGTATCCAGAGATGCTTCCTGACCTGCTGAGTTACTCCAGCGCTTTGTGTCTTTTTGTAAAGCAACTGCTGATGTTCCTTGTATCTCCCAGTGTTATGTTTACTTGGAGATAAATATTTATTAGAAGATGGACTAAAAAAGCTGGACTAATTCAGTGGATCAGGCAGCGTCAATAGAGAAAAGGAATAGGTCACATTTCAGGTCGAGACCCTTCAAATGTTTTTTGGAAGAGATTTGTTTCAAGCCAAGAGATGGTCAGATACAAACAAAAATATTACAACCCTAACTGCTGAATAATGAACTATTTTTGTTATTTATCTTGTTTGTTCTGCAGGAGACCTCAGTAGCTGATTAAATTGTAATTTTTGATTAACTGGCAATGGTGAAAAGCATCAGTTGGTTAATTAATTGAGGTGTTGGTCAAAGTAACTTTTTTTTTTGTTCAGCGCTCTTTAATGGAAAATGTTTCACTTCAGACACACCAACAGCACTATGTATAACTGAGTCAGGTACAAGATTAATATAACACCAATTCAAAAGTCAAGAATGTTTCATTGTTAAATGTATCAACAATGGAATGATGAGATTCTTACTTACAGCAGCTTAACATTTGTAGAAATTCAAAACACACAAATATATGAATAAAAAATTCAATTTTAAGAACTGTAATATCAGTGCAAAAAGGAAAAAAGTCCATAGAGCGACCAAAGACACAGTTCATTGTAATTCACGGTTACATTTCGGGTTGAATAGTGCTCAAGAGCCTGAGGTTGCTGGGAAAAAGCTATTCTTCAACCTGGTGGTCATCCTTTCAGGCTCCTGTAACTTCTTCCAATGGTAGGAGTGAAATGAGAGTATGGCCAGGGTGGTGGGGTTTTTGATGATGTTATCTTCCCATTTCAGTAGCACTTCCCAAAGATGTTGGGGAGGCTAATGCCTGTGATTGACTGGGGAATGTCCTCCACTTTTTTCAGCCTCCTATGTTCTTGGGGAAATTCTCTACTTTGCTTCTTATATACTCAGACACCAGTGCAGACAAATACTAATCCAACTCAATCTACAAGTTTGCAGGTGACAACACCGTAGTGGGCCTGATATCAAATAATGACAAGACGGAGTACAGAGAGGAGATTGTGAACCTTGTAACCAAGACAACAACCTCTCCCTCAATATCAGCAAGATAAAGGAGATTGTGACTGACTTCAGGAAGTGAAGCTGTACACACACACACACCAGTCTACACTGATGGTGCCAAAGTAGAGATAGTTGAAAGCTTAAAGTTCCAAGGAATAAATATCACCAACAGTTTGTCCTAAACCAGCCACATCAAAGTGATGGCCATGAAAATACACCAATTCCTCCGACACCATCTCTATCTATAATACCAAAACTCTTCCTATTGGTTGTTTGTGCCGACGATGTGTCAATATGCTTTTCCTATCTTCCAAACGCTAGGCCACAGCCTTCCAATTTTCACACATCCTACTCACAAGTTTACCGTCGTGGTGATAAACATCTTCCTGTCGCCTTCCCACCTATGTTTCCGATGATATTAATCCTTTAAATTTTAAAAACAGCCCCAAAAACTCGCCCATTTCTGGAAAAAAAAACCAAGTGATGTCACAATGCATTCGCAAGGCAGGACGGGACACTCCGTGAGGGAAGGACACTCCAGCGCTCATGCTGATGCCAGACACCTGATGGCGAGGGTGGTGCCGCGGGGCCTGGTTGGAGCAGAGCCTGGTGCTTGAGCTGGAGTGAGAGCTGAGCCCGGTGCTTGGGATGAGGATTTGACCGGGGCCAAGAAAGAAGCTGCCGCTGGAACCAAGGACTAGCCTGGGTCCGGGGTCAGGGACGAGCCCGGAGTTGAAGTCGGTGCCTGCACTGGAGCCGAGGCGGCGGCCGAGCTGATGGCTGGAGTCTACTGCCACGGCCGGGCCGAGTTCCAGGCCCCGGGGCTGCACACGACCTTGGTAGGTCCTGGGACAGGGAATGGGAGTGAGGGGAGAAGGATGAGGGAGATGGGGAGAGGTGGAGGAGGATGCCCCCTCCCTATCTACCCTCGCCCCCTCGCTATCTACCCTCACCCCCTCCCTCTCTACTCCCCCCTCTCTACCCCATCCCTCTCTACCCCCTCCCTCTCCCCTCCCTCTCTGCCCCTCCATCTCTGCCCACCCCTCTCTACCACCCTCCCCCCTCTCTCTAGGGTTTGAAGAAGAGGAGGAGGGCGTACTGGGTGATGAAGAGAAATGAGCCGCGCCTGTGCAGTTGGGGGCTATGCGTGAGTGGTGCAATATTGTGTTGGGGGAGCAGACCCATTGGACTTGGTCCAGTACAGATTAATGCTATCTGTTGCCGAGAAAAAAGGAGGAATAAATTACATGTGAGGCTGCCCTAGAAGCTGGGTTTGCTCTCTATCAGTTAAATTCCAGATGGCCAAGGCATTCAGCACTAAATGAATGTATTCATTAAACATTTTACTGAGAGATGTCACACAAAGCTGGCGAATTACATTACAAAGTACTGCAATATCTGACTGGGATTTGCATTTTATTGACACTAAAATCCTGAAATAGAAATATATTTCTTAGCACTAATTTCCTAATAACAGTGAAAACATTCATGAAGAATTGTAATGTCAGAGGAAAAATATAATCTCCTAAAGTGTAAATAAGTTTTATATCTCTTATTGAATTGTGTGTGTGTGCGGATAAACTGTGGTTGCAGAGAACACAAAACATGCACTTTATTCTTAGCAGCAATCTTTACCTCTCTTCTGGTTAATTCATCTTCATTTTAAACACTCCAAAGTTAGGCTAAGAATAATCCTCACCAGCTGTTTTGGCCTTAAATGTGCGCTTAAATTTGTGACAAACAGTACTTCAGTTCAGTAATTTAGTAAGACAAATTTGGGTATTTTATAGAAATTTCTCATGGCTTCAGTTTTCCTCTTTGATCCATTATAACGTATCATAATCTCACTGCAAATCCACATGAACTAAAAGCCACCTACTTCCCACACGTGCAGTAAATATTTTTATTCTTGTGCTTCTGTACTCACCAGATTAGCACAGACAACATCAACTTGCATTTATCTATGCTTTGACCTAAAAATGCTGCAAGTTACTTCACAGAATGGTAATAAACAAGGTAATCGGCACAATTCCAGTAAGGAGATTAGAAATGAATGTGAGTATAACATTTTTTCCTAGTGGCTCTTTGAGAGGGTTTAATCGTAAAGAGATAGAACATTTTAGGGAAATTATGGAGAAGGGGCCTAAAGCAGCTGAAGTGTGCCTGGTGTAGAACTTTGGACAAGCTGGTGTCTAATGAGACTTGAGCAGACAGTAATAGAAGGGACATTAAATTAATAACCATATAACACCATATAACCATATAACAATACAGCACGGAAACAGGCCATCTCGGCCCTACAAGTCCATGCCGAACAAATTTTTTTCCCCTTAGTCCCACCTGCCTGCACTCGTACCATAACCCTCCATTCCCTTCTCATCCATATGCCTATCCAATTTATTTTTAAATGATACCAATGAACCTGCCTCCACTACTTCCACTGGGAGCTCATTCCACACCGCCACCACTCTCTGCGTAAAGAAGTTTCCCCTCATATTGCCCCTAAACTTCTGTCCCATAATTCTGAAATCATGTCCTCTTGTTTGAATCTTCCCTATTCTCAAAGGGAAAAGCTTGTCCACATCAACTCTGTCTATCCCTCTCATCATTTTAAAGACCTCTATCAGGTCCCCCCTTAACCTTCTGTGCTCCAGAGAATAAAGACCTAACTTATTCAACCTATCTCTGTAACTTAGTTGTTGAAACCCAGGCAACATTCTAGTAAATCTCCTCTGTACTCTCTCTATTTTGTTGACATCCTTCCTATAATTTGGCGACCAAAATTGTACCCCATACTCCAGATTTGGTCTCACCAATGCCTTGTACAATTTTAACATTACATCCCAGCTTCTATACTCAATGCTCTCTGATTTATAAAGGCTAGCATACCAAAAGCTTTCTTTACCACCCTATCTATATGAGATTCCACCTTCAAGGAACTATGCACGGTTATACCCAGATCCCTCTGTTCAACTGTATTCTTCAATTCCCTACCATTTACCATGTACGTCCTATTTTGATTTGTCCTGCCAAGGTGTAGCACCTCACATTTATCAGCATTAAACTCCATCTGCCATCTTTCAGCCCATTTTTCCAAATGGCCTAAATCATAACAAGAGGGTAGTGATTGTGTAAGGCATAAAAATTATGTATTTCCCAATGTTGGCTCATGGAAATTGTCATGCATTCGTGTTTTAATATGAGAGAAGAAAACTGGCATCATCATGATGATGGAAAGATAAATAAAATTTGCCAGTCAGAAAGCCAAGATTCGTTTTGCTGTAGATATCATATTGATAAAGATGGAGCCAATTATATCATGTAAAGGGGGAAGGACAAGACATTTTTGAAGATCGGCTGGTTTTACTTGACTGGCTATATGTGAGAAGCAGTCTAGGGAGCTGAATGTTATCTGGTCTACTGCGTGAGAGATCAGCTCATCAACTAAATACAAACTGATACAACTGAAAATAGTAGCTTTGCAATTATATCCCAGCCTATGCTTTGTATCAGATAAAACATGCAGTGAATAGATTAACAGAAAAAACGTTGAGTTAAAGCTGAAAATTTTCAGTTTATACTTGATCAAGGGGGATCCGTTGGGTCCCGTCCCCTCAACGCGTGGTTGCGCGGGGGGGGGGGGGGGGGGGTAGCCTGCAACGTCACACACACACACACTAACCGCCCCCCACACACACACTAACCACCTCCCTTGATATTATATTAATATTCATTTGCTCCTTTTACCCCATCCCCGCCCTATCCACTCACGCATAGCCCCCAACTCGCAGGCACGGCTAGAGAAGGTGGGGGTAGAGAGAGAGGGACACAGGAGCACAGAGAGGGACACAGGAGCACAGAGAGGGACACAGGGCACAGAGAGGGACACAGGGGCACAGAGAGGGATACGGGCACAGAGATGGACACAAAACAAAACAATGATTTTTCATCTCGGTTGTCAATAAAAAAGACAGATAATTTTTTTCAAAATGGAGTCTTACCAAAAAAGCAGCTTAAAATTTAAAAAGTGCTGTCTTTGAAATTAAATGTTATCTTTAAGAATTAGTACAGTTAACTGATACCCACAATGTCTTTAAAGAACAGAAATGCAACGTTTTCAAAGTTAAAAAACGCCAATGATTTTTAATCTCAGTTGTCAATAAAAAAGACAGATCAATTTTTTCAAAATGGAGTCTTACCAAAAAAGCAGCTTAAAATTAAAAAAGTGCTGTCTTTGAAATTAAATGTTATCTTTAAGAACTAGTACAGTTAAGTGAGACACCAGAATGTCTTTAAAGAACCAAAAATGCAACGTTTTCGAAGTTAAAACAAAACAATGAAATTCAATCAGACTCTTATCTTTAGAGATGTGGAAGTCAGCACATCGTTCTTCACAAACAAAGTGAGAATGACCGTTGGTGAAGGATTTGAAGAATGTTCTCGAAATGCTAATGTGCGTCGTGCGTGGACCAAAGCTCCCGGCAGCTCTCGGAAGTTCTCGGGGAAACCCGAGGCGCAAGCGTGCGTCGACCTCGAAAGCGCTCGGAAGATCTCGGGAGTTCTCGTGAAAGTTGAGGCGCTAGTGCGTGTCGACATCGGAAGCGCTCGGAAGCTCTCGGGAAACCCGAGCCGAGGCACGAGCGTGCGTCGTGCGTCTTCGACCAAAGCTCTCGGCAGCTCTCAGGAGTTCTCGGGAAACCCGAGCCAAGGCATTAGTGTTGAAAACATTGCGCAGTGGGTGGCGCGAACAGACCCATTGTGACGTCATCAGCTCGTTAACTTTAAAAAATATTTCAGATTTGTGAACAATTTTAATAAATAACTTGGGAAATAATGCATCAAATTTTCAGATGAGGCGATTTTTGACATCATGGCGTAAATCTCTATCGGAATATGTAAAAATGTCACTGTTAGTGCTTCGTGTTTTCGAGGAGATGTGAATCACAGACGAATCTCACACTCTCACACACACACACACTCTCTCTCTCTCTCTCTCCCCCTACCTCGCTCTCCTCTCCCTCCCCAATCTCTCCCCTTTCTTCCTCCCCCTCTCCCCTCCCTCCAATCTTCTCACCCTCTCCCCTCTCTCCCCGCCCCCCCATGCCTTGCCTTCACCAAAATACTATCTTGGAAACTTTCCAATCAGGTTTCACGGCCCACCACAGCAGAGTCTGCCTTGTTGAAGGTACATAATGACCTACTTCTCACCATTGACTCCAGTGACTGTGCAATCCTGTTCCTTCACAGCTGACCTCAGCACAGCATTTGATACTGTCGACCACACCATCCTAATTGAGCGTCCCCGGTACGGGGTTGGTATTGATGGCACTGCCCTGAGCTTGTTCATCTCCTACCTCAAAGGTAGGAGTTTCTCTACTAACATAGGCAGCTCTTTCTCCTCCCTAGCTAGCCTCTTCTGCGGGGTTCCACAAGGTTCCATCCTTGGCCCCATTCTCTTCTCCTTGTATATGCTCCCCTTAGGTCAAGTCTTTCAAAGGCACGGCATCTCCTTCCAATGCTATGCAGACGATACACAACTCTATCTCCCCCTGAAGCGCAACAACCGATCAAATCTACTTAACCTTAGCCACTGCCTCGAGGATATAAAGTGTTGGAGCAAACTCTTCTAAACTCTTCTAAACTTGCAGCTTAGGTTGCCCAAGTGGGATAGCCCCTTGACAGGTAATTTGTTATTGTTAATGAGAAAGGAACTAAGGTTTGCATAATCACTACTGGTATTGTCTTATGCCCAAAGTATTGTTCATTTTGTTCTTTATTAAATAAATTGGCAGTTTATAGGTTGAATATGGCTCTAATAGAGTGTTTATTTAATCAGACCACCAGAGATATCTGTGGCATAAACTGGCTTTGTACATTAACGAGCATTCATTAGGGAGAATTATCTCTTTCGTCTATGCTATATACATATTTTTAAAGGTAAGGTGAAGGTATATTTAATTAAAAATGTATTAAAACACAGGAAATCATGAACAATGGGGCATATAAGATCCAGGCATGGGGGTTATTGAATTCAAATAAAATATGTAGTGTTAAATTTCAAACGTGATCCTCCAACTGTGATGCTGTTGAATAATTGTATGCTTTTATTAATCACGCAAAATATTTAAAACAGCAAATATTGGAAATCTAAAAGAAAAACAGCAAAACCAAGACTTCAGTTTAAATACCCTTTGTCACTGAATGAAATTTGATAAAGGTCTTTGAATTGAATCATTAACCTGGTTTCCTTTTGTCCAGGCATTGCTGACCTGCTGAGTGCTTCCAACATTTTCTGCTTTTATTTTGGATTTCAGATTCAGATTCAACTTTAATTGTCATTGTCAGTGTACAGTACAGAGACAACGAAATGCATTTAGCATCTCTCTGGAAGAGCGACATAGCATATGATTTGAATAAATATTTACATTAGCATATATACAGACATAGTGTTTTTCCTGTGGGAGGACTGTCCGGGGGGGGGGGTGATTGGCAGTCACCGAGGTACGTTGTTGAGTAGAGTGACAGCCGCCGGGAAGAAGCTGTTCCTGGACCTGCTGGTCCGGCAACAGAGAGACCTGTAGCGCCTCCTGGATGGTAGGAGGGTAAACAGTCCATGGTTGGGGTGAGAGCAGTCCTTGGCGATGCTGAGCGCCCTCCGCAGACAACGCTTGCTTTGGACAGACTCAATGGAGGGGAGCGAGGAACCGGTGATGCGTTGGGCAATTTTCACCACCCTCTGCAATGCCTTCCGGTCGGAGACAGAGCAGTTGCCATACCATACTGTGATACAGTTGGTAAGGATGCTCTCGATGATGCAGCGGTAGAAGTTCACCAGGATCTGAGGAGACAGATGGACCTTCTTCAGTCTACTCAGGAAGAAGAGACACTGGTGAGCCTTCTTGATCAGAGTTGAGGTATTGTGGGTCCAAGAGAGGTCATCGGAGATGTTAACACCCAGGAACCTGAAGCTAGAAACACGTTCCACCTCCGTCCCGTTAATGTGGATGGGGGTGTGCGTGCTGCCCCTGGACTTCCTGAAGTCTACAATGAGCTCCTTGGTCTTCTTGGAGTTAAGGGCCAGGTTGTTGTCAGTGCACCATGCTGCTAAGTGCTGGACCTCCTCCCTGCAGGCCGACTCATCGTTGTTGCTGATGAGGCCAATCACCGTTGTATCATCTGCATACTTGATGATGGTGTTAGATTTCCAGCATTTGCTGTTTTTTTTTTATTTTCACTTACCTGGGATTATTAAATTGTGCCTTTTTACTCAAGCTTAATTTACAAGGAAACCAATTAAGGATAATTGGTTATTTCAGTATATTCCAAACCAGCATATTACAGTCATGCATTCTGAGTATTTAATAATAAATCCACAGAACATTGCACATCATTATGGCGGTTTAAACACATTACACAGCTCAAAACTAATAAAAGTTAATAACGTGATATCTATTCACTGCAGTTATTGTCATCAGCAGTGAAGAAAACCTTAACATTTATTAATACTTAGATAAAAGACTCAGTAGAGTAAACAAAATGTTAAGTGTCCTCCAGATTGCCTCAATGTGCACAACTTTAATTTAGTTTCACAGCGACATATCATTTACTGAAATAAGCATTTGTGGGATGGAGAGTTGGTGCTTTCTCGCTGCAAATAAGAAATACAACATGAACATTCATGCAATAAAGTCGAGCTTAAACAGATTTCAAACAGGGTCAACTCGAAGAAATTAACTTCCTTGTTAACAATATCCTCAAACTAATTATTACAGAGCAGGATATGAATGTAATTTTGACTATCATTATGGAATCTACTAAACTCAGGAACATTACTTAAATATCAACTGTACTGCTGATAATTCACCAGCACCCAGAGAGACACATTAATCAGTTATGCTAATGTCCGTTTTGGTCACATGCACACATGCACACACAAATTCAGCAATGCCAGAAACCCAAGGTACCTGCTATTTCAGCACTGGCCTTAAACTAGAGTTGGGCCTTTTTTCTCAAATGCTCCGCCAGTATAGAATTGAGGGGATTTAAAGGAGGTGGATCAAGGCTGGTTGAGAGGCTGATGTGGGAAGTTAATGTGCACCATCATCAGTCTCTTGAAGGAGTTCATGATGGTGGATGCCAGAGCCACTGGACAGTAGTCATTAAAGCGCACTACCTTACTTTTATTCGGCACTGGGATGATGAAATCAGATAGGGTCCTCAGAATGTAGTAGTGAAAAGTTGATCCACACAGGTCTTCGGATGTGGCTGGGGTCCCAATCTGAACCAGTTGCTTTCTACAGATCCACTGTCAGGAAGGCCAATCCTACATTTGCCACAGTAACCATTGGTATAGGTACACCCGAGGGTGATGGGGCAGGTGGCATTCCTCCACCAACTTGTACCCAGTTATAGCGTGCAAGCTTTGACATAATTGACGGGAGTTTGTGTTGTTGCCTTGGGCTCCAGGTTTGTCCTATATTCCCTCTTGTCATCTGTAATAACTCTGCGTGGGTCATAGACATATTTCTTCCATAGCTGAGGATTGTTTGACTTGAACACTGCGGACTTGGACTTCACCTGGGACTGGACCTCACGGTCTATCCATGGTTTCTGGTTGGGGAACACACATACCATCTTCATTGGCATGCATTTCTGCTGATGAAGTCTGTAATAGCATTGAAATCCTCATTTAGGATAGCCGCAAAGCCCTTGAATATGGTCCAGTCCACCGACTCAAAGCATTCACAAAGGTTCTCATCTGTTTCCTCAGACCAGAACTGCGTGGAATGGAACGCATGGTGTCGTTGATGGTTATGTAGCAGTGGTCAAGTGTTTGGGCCTCTGGTTGGACAGAAGAAATGCTGATAATTTTTTGGCAGCATCTCTGGAGAGAAGGAATGGGTGATATTTTGGGTCGAGACCCTTCTTCAGATCAGAGTTAGGGGAAAGGGAAACGAGAGATATAGACAATGATGTGGCGAGAGAATAAATGAATGAAAGATTTTCAAAAAAGTAAAGATAATAAAGGAAACTAGCTATTGTTAGCTGTTCGCTTGGTGAGAACGAGAAGCTGGTGCGATATGGGTGGGGGAGAGATCTAGAGAGACGGAGAATGCAGGGGTTACTTGAAGTTAGAGAAATTAATATTCATATCACTGGGCTCTAAGCTGCTCAAGCGAAATATGAGATGCTATTCCTCCAATTTTTGTTTAGCCTCACTAACAATGGAGGAGGCCTAGGACTGAAAGGTCAGTGTGGGAATGGAAAGGGGAATTAAAGTGTTTAGCAACTGGGAGATCAGGTAGGACCAGGCGTACTGAGCGATGATGTTCAGCGAGACAATCACCCAGCCTAAGTTTGGTCTCGCCGATGATTGAAGTCCATGGCTATTTTGAACAAGGCCTTGGAGTACTTAATTCAAGTATGTAGTTCCTAGAGTGCAAGCTGACCATCAGCATGGGGTGTGATGTAGGACTGCCATGTCCAGGCACCATGTGGAGTTAATTAGGAAGCAGACCCCTTTGCCCTTAACCTTGCCTGAGGACGCTGTGCGGTCCATCGGTGAAGCAAGAAGCCCTCAGATTAAATGGCCCGGTCAGGTGAAGCAGGATGAGCAATATCTCTGTAAATAGGAGCACACAGTAGTCTCTCAGTTCTCTAAGGAGGTGATTCTAGCTTTAAGTTCATCCAGTTTGTTTTTACTAGCTTGAACATTTGCCAGGGGATGCTGGGGATCTTGGAACAACATTGTTTCATTCTCACCTACAGTCTAGCACGTGATATGTGGCACATTTTCAAGAGAAAGTGAAACAAGTAAATAAAAATTGTCTGGCGTATAATTGAAGATTAAGTATACGTGTTCAAGCTCAGCTATCATTTTTCAGCCAGTTAAGATTCCGAGCTGGTTTAAATTCATGACTGATTATTTTAATTATGAGTGAATAATACTTTATGGGATCTATTTATATTCAACAATAATTCAGGCCATGAGGTTATTGCTTTGATATGACACAAAGTAAAAACCTTGAGCAATGTTCATTTATGTCTTCCATGTTGAATAAATGGTTCATCTGATTGGTCTTATTGTAGCCTGTATCTTGTTTTGATAAACTGGATCAATGTGTTTCAAACAATGTGAAGAATAATTAAATCAAGGCATAAGATATTTTACTGTAAATCAGCAAACAGTGACTCGGATTCTATATTTGATCTTCTACCTGTTAGGCAATGACAAATTCTGGATATTGGAGGTGTGTGAGACTGGTTCTGAATCGAAGTGCATTTGCTAGAGTAAAACAAAAACAAAGCTGTTGCATTGAGAGCTTCTGGACAAATTAATAAATCATGACTGATAATATTTTTTTAGAATGTTTGGATCAGAAAAAAGCAGGGTTGAATGAAACTGATGCAGGAAATTTAGATCAATAATTATTGCACAATGGGGTGTGTTCATTCATCAGAACCCACTGTAATGGAAACAAAGCTCAGCCAAACTTCGAAGGTCTGTGCTGATTGTCTTTTCACCAGCTACAATGGGACTGCAATGAAGCATGACATCAATTAATGCTGTGTAATTGGTGAAAATTATCTGGAAATGTATGATAGTCTCCAGTGCCCACAAAGGAAAAATATCAGCACATGACCAAGAGTTTGGTAAATGCATCATTCATTTTGTAGTTTTCACAAGATATCAAAAAAATGAGTGCATTAAATATTTAATGTTGAAATTGTTGAATTGTATTGAGTTCTCAGGGTTGGAACATCCCTTGCAAAAGATTAGGTGCTGTTCTTCGAGTGGATGCTCGACTTTTTGCTGCAATCGGTAAAGACTGGGTGCATGGCATGGAGCCAAGAGTAGGTGTTTAAGATCAAGTTCAGGTTTTTTAAAGGTTTTGGTTTGTAGGAGGAAGCCAAGAATGAAAAGGATTAACAATTTTGAAATACAAGAGATTAGATTGCAATATAAATTTAAGCAAAGAAATAATTTTCATTTTCAATTGTATATTTTCAATACCAGCATGCAAGTGACTCCTGCAAAGTATAATATTGTTTAAACAAAGCCAAGTACTGTAAGTACCTAGCTGAAGTCTTATGCAGATCAATAAATGAATAGATAAAGCCAAGACATTAAAGGAAAACAAAACACAAATGTGAAATATTAAAATCTAACATTTTTATAACCTCCCAATCATCCTCCTGTAGAAAATGTAATTTTTTAATAGTAATGTTTTAAATTTAACAAACCAATTTTCCAAAATCTGGTCTCCTTTCATTGAATTTCTTCAACAACATAATGGTTGAACACAAATTCAAAACTGATGCTAGGGTCGGGTGAGCGGGTGTAGGGAAGGGTAGTGGGATATATTGCCGCTTCTTTCACTTTTTTTACATTTTTCTCTTTCGTGTCTTTTTCAAAATTCTTTCTTTCTTTTCTTTTTCCTTTCTTCTTTCTTTCCCTTGTTTCCTTTTTCCTTTTTTTCCGATTTAGTTATTAGTTTATAAAATGTTACAATTGAAGCTGTATGAAAATTGTATAATTGTTATGTCGATTACTGTCTCCTTGTACAATTGCTTCTAATAAAATAAATATTAAACAACATTTTTTTAAATTAACACCTCCTAAATATCCACCTGCTCCCAGATTTTTAATCTTGACAGAACACTCATATGAAATCAGTAATTTCCCTGTTTGGTTTTCATGTTATGGAGCAGAGTGCTGATTACAGGATGCTGAGTGGTGATTACACTTCCTGCTTACTGATTAAAAGATAGATTTGCACCTGTGACTCCTCACAAAATAGACCCAAATTGTTATTATTGATTGACATTGAGGAGGTGGCGGCAAGATCAGACATCTGGGGTGAAATCCTGCCTCTTAGTGATCTCATTTGTATCTGATTTGTGAGATGGGACAGCGAACTCACATCACCAGCCAGCTCAATAAATGGTTGACTCGACGCTTCACTCCAATCATTAATCCACACTTGGCTTTCTCTGTTTTTGGCCTCCTACTCTCGCCCAAAGTAAATGAAAACAAGCACCCCATCTACTCGCAACAAGAGCAGAGTCCCCCTAGTCCTCACCTTTCACCCCACCAGCCGTCACATACAACCAATAATCCTCCGTCATTTTCGCCACCTCCAATGTGACCCCACCACTCGCCACATCTTCCCATCTCCCCCTATGTCTGCCTTCCGCAAAGACCGCTCCCTCCGCAACTCCCTTGTCAATCCTTCCATTCCCTCCCGTACCACCCCCTCCCCGGGCACTTTCCGTTGCAACCACAAGAAATGCAACACCTGTCCCTTTACCTTGGCTCCATTCAAGGACCCAAGCAGTCGTTCCAGGTGCGACAGAGGTTCACCTGTATCTCCTCCAACCTCATCTACTACTCTAGGTGTCAGCTGATCTACATCTGTGAGACTAAGCGGAGGTTGGGCGATCGCTTCGCCGAACACCTCCGCTCGGTCCGCAAGAACCTACCTGACCTCCCGGTGGCTCAGCGTTTCAACTCCCCCTCCCATTCCCAATCCGACCTCTCTGTCCTGGGTCTCCTCCATTGCCAGAGTGAGCAACACCGGAAATTGGAGGAATAGCACCTCATATTTCGCTTGGGGAGTCTGCATCCTGTGGGCTTGAACATCGAATTCTCCCAATTTTGTTAGCCCTTGCTGTCTCCTCCCCTTCCTCAGCCCTCGGGCTGTCTCCTCCCATCCCCCAGCCCTCGGGCTCCTCCCCCTCCTTTTTCCTTCCTTCTCCCCGCCACCCCCTATCAGTCTGAAGAAGGGTTTCGGCCCGAAACATTACCTATTTCCTTCACTCCATAGATGCTGCTACACCCGCTGAGTTTCTCCAGCATTTTTGTGTACCCCCATCTACTGTCTGATATTTGCAGTCTTCATAACTCAATATTAAATTAAAAAAAGGAATTTAACCAGCACTCCCTGACTTCCAGTGGCTACTCCTGCGAGAGGTATTAAAATGTAACATAAACCAAATTCAGTTTTTCTACCCTCTGCAGATGCTCCCTGATCTGTTTTGTGCTTCTGGCGTTACCCGGTATTTCACATTTTCAGTAACTGCTGGATTCTGCACCTTATGGTTCCAGCATTGTTCTTTTTGTTCTCCGACAGCCCTCATTCACCTTTTTTTATTTACCTCTCCAAATAGATTTCAGGTCAGGTCGGGGGGAGTTCCCCTCCGTCACGGGTACCGTGTAATCCAGTGCTGCCTGCTCCATGGTCGGATAGTTTGCGACTAAACCGTCTCCCCCACCTGGTTTGCCCGGTGTGGAGGGGGCTGTGGACCCCCAGCAGGACCAAAAACAAGACCTGTCAAAGGGCAGATGAGCTTCTAGCGAGCCAACGCCCATCCACTCTTCAGTAGAAGTTGTGATCACTGTCGTACATGGCATTGTAAGAAATGATGATAAAGCACACACACCAAAATCCAATGCTTCTAGCAGCGGAAGTCCGCAGGAGCTGGTGGGCAGAGATGTGTGGTGCGACTTTTCTTGTAGTCACGTCATGGTCAGATCGTGATGCGGCGTGATGCGTGGTAACACATGTAGTGACGCGCGGTGACTCCCTGTCGCCCCTGGATTTTGGAATGTTCAAAATCCAGGGGCGACATCTGGGTGTCTCATCATGTCGTGTGCCCTGTCACACGCTGACATATGCTGTCCTGCGGGTGACAGCCGGTTAGGGTTGGGGACCACAGATGGCTGTAAAATATTCTTCCTTCAATGCATGGATTTTAAACATTAATATATTAAAATTAACACAATAAAATCAATTGTGCAAATGAAAAGATATCTGAGTCCAGTTTTATTTACAGATGTATTGGTCCACTTCCAGATCCAATCACCATCTCTAACTTTTCACAGGGATAGATTCAGTGAGTGTTTGAACTGTAGCTGGCTATGTGGATGTGGATACAGAGAGTAGATTAGGAGACCGAGCACACAGTTTTGAGATATTGCCAATTGAGGTCTGCCGATGAGAAAGTCGAGGATCCAGTTGCATAGGGAGGAGCAGAGACCCAGTTCCCTGAGATCGACAATAAGTTTGGAACCATTTTGAAAATTACCATTTAATATAAAATAAATAACAAAGTTGGCTGTGAGCCCATTGGAAAACTGTGTTATCATACCTTTGATGAATAGCAAGTGATTGAAGGTTTAGAGATAATTTAGTTTCCGGCTGAGATAAATGTCATATTCTTAATTGTACCATCTTTGGACTGTTCTATCACCCCAGCTTTATTAAAAATTCATTCCATTCTTTGACATGTTAATATTTATTTTGATGTCTGTGTAGCTAAGGATATGTTTTTGTTGTATTAATCAGGCAAAGATGATATCCCATAATGCTGATTTGATTATATTTTGGAAATTGCTTAAAGATTGCAGTCTCCATGCATTGTTGATCATTAAATTTGTATAAAAATGTAAAATATCACTGTGGAACATTGAAAAAGAATAATAACTATATAATATTCAAACATTTCTATTTCTTCATCCCTATTTTTTAATATGCTGACTGCAATTGACATAGATGGTTCTCCATTTCCGGATGATATGACAGATGGGAAACGAATGTCTAGCAGATGGGAGATGCCAGTCACATTTATGTTGTGAATTTGTTGTAAAGTGGGAGGTATAGCATTCAATCACTAATTGTGAAGTCCACATCCTGAGAATATACTGAGCCAAATTTTTATTTTAGTATTTAGTTCACCTGTTAAATTAAAAAAAAGAATTTGAAATTGATGATTGATTAACCACTTTCCAGCAATGTTGTTCATATCCTTTCTCAGCTATACATCGCAAACTTCATTTCAGTACAGAGTCTATTCGTTTGGACCTCCAGGGGTCCAAATGACAATTAAATTGACTCTTGACTCTATTCCCCAGATCACTCCTGACAATATGCAGGAACACGCTGACAGCTTGCTAGTAATTCCACAGGGCATTGCTATCTAGCCGCAGAACACACATTGGTGTATCCTGGGTTTTCAGTGCCAAAGCACACATGAGTGAATCCAGAGCCTTCCATTAGTTGTTGAGGTAATGGGCCAGACACACTTTGTATTTGAACCCTGAGCTCCAGGCCACCCATTGCTGGCAAGTCCAGCAGAGTACCATTCATCATTCACTTTCATTAGGAATGTTTATTTTTCTTCAGTTTAGTGAATATTTATGTTTTCTGTCGGTTGATAACAATTTAGTATGTTTTATTGTTTTAGATTTTAATAGTTACATTTTAACATTAATTTCCAATATTAAATTATTAGACACATTTGGAGATTCTAACGGCATAAGTTGTCAGAAGCTGCTTCCTGGGTGGGACCTCGGTTTATGCTATCTGAGCTTTAGTTGACATTTAGTTGCCCAGTCCTTACGTGGTGCTTGGAGAAGCAGCAAGCAGAAGCAGAGAGAAGAGACTATTGGCTTGAGAGTCTGTGAGAATGAAGGTGTCACAGGGAAAGACAGCTTAAAAAGAGCGCCAAGACCCAGGTTCAAGTAATTTACTAATTAGCCCTAAAGTAAGAGATTAAAAACAAGTACAGCTGTAGCGGAGAGGTCTTTGGCTCAAGTCAAGTCAAGTTTATTTGTCACATACACATACAAGGTGTGCAGTGAAATGAAAGTGGCAATGCCTGCGGATTGTGCAAAAACTACAGAACAGAATAGAACAGAATTAGTATTTACATGTTAGAAAAAAAAAGAACAATTTAAAAAAGACACAACACAACAGTAAATTAGTACAGTAAATTAGTCCCTGGTGAGATAAGAGTTTACAGTCCTGATGGCCTGTGGGAAGAAACTCCGTCTCATCCTCTCTGTTTTCACGGCATGGCAGTGGAGGCATTTGCCTGACCGTAGCAGCTGGAACAGTCCGTTGCTGGGGTGGTAGGGGTCTCCCATCAAGAGTCTTTGGCGAGGAGACTGAGGCAAGGAGACTACACCTGATTCGAAAGCTCAGATTTTTTGTCCGTTGAAGAAATGGCAGATAAGTTGGTGCAGTGTATTTCCTGCAGGGTGTGGGAAGTCAAGGACACCGCTGGTACTTCTGGAAACCACACCTGCAGAAATTGTGACCAGGTGCAGCTCCTGAATGAACGTGTTGGGGAACTGGAGCAACAGTTGGATGACCTCGGGGCTATCCGGGAAAATGAGAATTTCCTGGACAGGACCTACAGTGAGGTTGACACACCAAGGATACAGGAACAGCGAAGGTGGGTGACTGTGAGAAAGAGGAGTAAACGTGGAGTGCAGGAGATTCCGGTGGCTGTACCTGATGAAAACAGGTACAATTATTATGTCTTGGAAGCGGACGACACAACAGGATTGAGTGGTATCCAGGGCACTGATTGCTTCCAGTACCTAGTGCTAGTGAAGGTAAGAATAGGAAGAAAGAGCATATGAATGTATGGTTGAGTAGTTGATGCATGGGGCATGGATTCGGATTTCTGGGTCATTGGGATCTCTTCCGGGGCAGGGGTGACCCGTATAAAAGAGACGGGTCACACTTAAACTGGGGGGGGGGGGGGGGGGGAAACAACATCCTAGCAGGGAGGTTTGCTAATTCTACACGGGAGGGTTTAAACTAGATTGGCAGGGGGGTGGGATCTCGTATAGGACAGAGGCACGTGAGAGGCTAGACGTTGGTATGGATGGTGGAGTGAGAAAGGTGAATGGACTGAATAGGCGAAAAGCTGGAGAGCGAGTAAGGAGGGTTGGTTTAAACTGCACGTATTTTAATGCAAGGGGCTGGACGGGTAAGGCAGATGAGCTTAAGGCGTGGTTAGGTATGAGCGACTGGGAGGTTGTAGCCAAGACTGAAACCTGGTTAAGGGATGGGCAGGACTGGCAGCTCAATGTTGCAGGGTACAGGAGCTTCAGGAGAGACAGGGGTAAGGAAAAAAGAGGAGGGGGAGTTGCATTGTTGGTTAAGGAGGATGTCACGGCTGTGTTCAGAGGTGACATTACGGACGGTTCGCCTGGTGAGGCTATATGGGTGGATCTGAGGAATAAGAAAGGGATGATCATCTTGTTGGGGGTGTACTACAGACCCCCAAATAGTCAACGGGAATTAGAAGAGCAAATGTGCCGGGAGATTGCAGACAGCTGCAGGTCAAATAAGGTTGTGTAGTAGGGGATTTTAACTTTCCCAATATCGACTGGGAAAATCATAGCGTGAAGGGTTTAGACGGGGTGCAATTCCAGGAGAGTTCATGAGAGTTTTCTTAAACAATATGTGGAGGCCCAACACGTGAGAGGGCAACGCTGGATCTAGTATTAGGATGGGCAAGTTAATGAAGTGTGTGTGGAGGAGCCTTTTGGAACAAGTGACCGCAGTTCAAATAGGTTTAAGATAGTTATGGATCGGGACGGAGAGGGTCCACGTGTTAAAATACTCAACTGGGGTAAGGCCAATTTTGAGGGTATGAGAAAAGGTCTTGCTCAAGTTGACTGGAGCAGGTTATTTGAGGGGAAAGGAACATCGGCCAAGTGGGATGTTTTTAAAAGTGTTCTGAAGAGAGCTCAGGATGTGTACGTCCCTGTTAGAGTGAAAGGTAAAGCAGGCAAACGTAAAGAAGCTTGGCTGATGAGGAAAATTGAGATGTTAATCCAAAACAAGAAGAATGCATGGGACAGGTATAGGCAGCTGGGATCAAGTACATCCCTGGAGGAGCTTTGGGAACTAAGGAGCAACCTAAAAAAGGAGATCAGAAGGGCAAAATGGGACCAAGAGATAGCTCTGGCGGGTAGCATAAAAGACAATCCGAAAAGATTGTATAAATACATAAGGGGGGAAAGGGTAACTAGAGAGAGAGTTGGGCCTCTCAGGAATAAGTGTGGAGCCACAGGAGATGGGCAAGGTCCTCAATGAGTATTTCTCCTCTGTATTTACCGAGGAGAAAGACAGTAGGAAGGAGGAAATTGGAGCAGTCACTGGAAGTGTCATGAGAGCAATCATGGTTACCGTCGAGGAAGTACTGAAGGTACTGTCATGTTTGAAGGTAGACAAATCTCCAGGGCCTGATCAGATATATCCGAGGAAATTGCGGGAAACTAGAGAGGAAATTGCGGGAGCCCTGGTTGAAATTTATGAGTTGTGCTTAAATACAGGAGAAGTGCCAGAGGATTGGAGGGTGGCAAATGTTGTGACTCGTTTCATGAAGGGCTCCAGGGAAAATGCTGGGAACTATAGTTTAACATCTGTAGTTGGTAAGTTACTGGAGAGTATTCTGAGGGATAGGATATAGAGGCATTTGGATGGGCAAGGGCTGATTAGGGACAGTCAGCATGGTTTTGTACATGGGAGGTCGTGTCTCACAAATCTGATTGATTTTTTTGAAGACGTGAGCAAAAAGATTGATGAAGGCAAAGCTGTAGATGTTGTGTACATGGACTTTAATAAGGTGTTCGACAAGGTGCCGTGTGGTAGGCTGCTCTGGAAGGTTAGATCTTATGGGAACCAAGGAGAGATAGCTGAATGGATAGCAAATTGGCTCCATGGAAGGAAGCAGAGGGCGATGATAGAAGGTTGCTTCTCAAAATGGACGCCTGTGACTATTGGTGTGCCACAGGGTTCAGTGCTTGGCCTGTTACTGTTTGTCATCTACATCAATGATTTGGATGAGAACATTAGCAAGTTTGCTGATGATACAAAAGTTAGTGGTTTTGCAGATAGTGAAGATTGTTGTGAATGATTGCAGCAGGATCTAGATCGATTGGCCAGAGAAGTGTGAGGTGTTGCATTTTGGGACGTCGAATTAGGGCAGAACCTACACAGTAAATGGTAAGCCTCTGGGTTGCGTTGTAGAGCAGAGGGATCTAGGAGTACAGATGCATGGTTCCTTGAAGGTTGAGTCGCAGGTAGTTAAGGTGGTCAAAAAGGCTTTTGCCACTGACCTTCATCTGTCAGTGTAATGAGTATAGAAGTTGGGTGGTCATGTTGCAGTTGTATAAGACGTTGGTGAGACCGCTTTTAGAATATTGTGTTCAGTTCTGGGCACCATGTTGTAGGAAAGATATTGTCAAGCTTGAAAGGGTTCAGAAAAGAGGATGTTGCCAGGACTACAGGGTGTGAGCTATAGGGAGAGGTTGAGTAGGCTGGGTTTCTATTCCATGGAGCATAGGAGGATGAGGGGAGATCTTATAGAGGTATACAAAATCATGAGGTGAATAGATCGGGTAGATGTACAGAACATTTTACCCAGACAAGCAGAATCGAGGACCAAAGGACATAGATTCAAGTTGAAGGGAAAAGATTTAATAGGAATCCGAGGGGTAACTTTTTCCACACACCGTGGGTGTATGGAACAAGCTGCCAGAGGAGGTAGTTGAGGCTGGGACTGTCCCATCGTTTAAGAAACAGTTGAACAGGTACATGGATAGGACAGGTTTGGAGGGTTATGGACCAAGCACAGGCAGTGGGACTAGAGTAGCTGGGGCATTGTTGGCTGGTGTGGGCGAGTTGGGCCAAAGGGCCCGTTTCCACACTGGATCACTCTATGACTCTATTTGTTGATTAATTCACAGCAGCAGTCATATTGATCATAGGGCTTGTGTAGTGAGCTGGGAAGCTTTGGTTGGGTCCAGTGCAATCTAATCCATTGTAATTTGGTATCAAATAAGTACCAAATTAACTTATCTCACCTATCAGATGAGTGTGCAAAAAATGTGCGAAGTTTTAAAAAAAAAAGAGAGCCATCAATGAATAAAAAGAGTCTGTGTTAGAAGATAGGAAGTCATGGCTATAGGTTCTTTCTCAGAAAGGGTTTAAAGGGCAAATACACTTTTTAATGAATTTGAGAAAAAAACCCCACTATATTTAATAACTATTTGATCAAGACTTTTATATAAAGAAAAATATACAAGCTTTAATTTCAAAGGCAAAGGTTTGTGCTTATCCAGGAGTACATGCAGAGCTTGGCTTATTCTAGACAGTTGTCATGGTGATAATCTCCGTCAGCTTATTGCTCAACAGAGAAATGTTATCATCAGGAAACAGATGCATGAGAAATAGTAGATAAGTATCTTTCCAGAAGAGGTTTATACAACTCTGCTGTTAATTATCCACATCTATTGTTAAAAAAAAGCTTTTTAATGTACAATGTGCTAATTATCAAGGTATCAGCGAGTGTGGTCACATTCTCGTCACATTCTTATGTCAATCTGTAAATGTAGACATTTTTAATGTGCGAGTAGCCAGTTAAAAAAAATCCACTAAAATTTGTGGCAATAAACAAATTTCCCATTGTTTGCTTTACAATCATATTTGTTTTTGTTCTGAAAAGTAAGAGCTGTATTGGGGTTTTTTTAAGTTGGGACTTTAATTATTAAAAAATGGTAGTTATGCTTCTAAGTTTTAAATGCAAGAAACAATTCCCAGAGTGGATATCATCATGGTTTTCCACATAATTTGGTGTATGCACACTCTTTCACTGACAGGTCATTATCATCTTAAATCATCTCTGCACCTTCCTCACAACCCAGTTTAATTACACCATGCACTGGTCCATCCATAAAGTGATTTTGAAAAAAATGCCTTTTGAATGGTGTTTGACATTAAGCCAGGAAATAATTTATTTCACACATCTATCTTGTGCAAGTCTAAATCCTCCCTGGTGGGTCGATGTCTACTGAAATGTGAGAGGTTTCAAAGGATTTGCTCTCTCACAACTG